>NW_027141826.1:0-39574 GCF_036365525.1 Heterodontus francisci
CACACATCATCTCCAATCGCACACATCAATCCTGTAGATTCAGACACATCACATTCCCCATCACGAATCATTTCCAATCTCACACATCACTCCTGTACACTCAGACACACCACATTCCCCATCACACATCATCTCCAATCTCGCACATCACTCCTGTACTCTCAGACAAACCACATTCCCCATCACACATCATCTCCAATCTCACACATCACTCCTGTACTCTCAGACACACCACATTCCCCATCACGCATCATTTCCAATCTCACACATCACTCCCGTACTCTCAGACACAACACATTCCCCATCACACATCATCTCCATTCTCTCACATCACTCCTGTACTCTCAGACACACCACATTCCCCATAACACATCATCTCCAATCTCGCACATCACTCCTGTACTCTCAGAAACACCACATTCTCCATCTCACATCATCTCCTTTCTCACACATCACTCCTGTAGTCTCAGACACACCACATTCCCTATCACACATCATTTCCAATCTCACACATCACTCCCGTACTCTCAGACACACCACATTCCCCATCGCACATCATCTCCAATATCACACAACAGACCTGTACTCTCAGACACACCACATTCCCCATCACACATCATCTCCAATCTCGCACATCACTCCTGTACTCTCAGACACACCACATTCTCCATCTCACATCATCTCCTTTCTCACACATCACTCCTGTACTCTCAGACACACCACATTCCCCATCACACATCATCTCCAATTTCACACATAACTGCTGTAATCTCAGACATACCATGTTCCCCATCACACATCATCTCCAATCTCGCACATCACTCCTGTACTCTCAGACACACCACATTCTCCATCTCACATCATCTCCTTTCTCGCACATCACTCCTGTACTCTCAGACACACCACATTCCCCATCACACATCATCTCCAATCTCGCACATCACTCCTGTACTCTCAGACACACCACATTCTCCATCTCACATCATCTCCTTTCTCACACATCACTCCTGTACTCTCAGACACACCACATTCCCCATCACACATCATTTCCAATCTCACACATAACTCCCGTACTCTCAGATACACCACATTCCCCATCGCACATCATCTCCAATTTCACACATCACTCCCGTACTCTCAGACACAACACATTCCCCATCACACATCATCTCCCATCTCACACAACAGACCTGTACTCTCAGACACACCACATTCCCCATCACACATCATCTCCAATATCACACAACAGACCTGTACTCTCAGACACACCACATTCCCCATCACACATCATCTCCAATCTCGCACATCACTCCTGTACTCTCAGACACACCACATTCTCCATCTCACATCATCTCCTTTCTCACACATCACTTCTGTACTCTCAGACACACCACATTCCCCATCACACATCATCTCCAATATCACACATCACTCCTGTACTCTCAGACACACCACATTTCCCATCACACATCATCTCCAATCTCACACATCACTCCTGTACTCTCAGACACACCACATTCCCCATCGCACATCATCTCCATTCTCGCAAATCACTCCTGTACTCTCAGACACACCACATTTCCCATCACACATCATCTCCAATCTCACACATAACTCCTGTACTCTCAGACACACCACATTCCACATCACACAATCTCACACATCACTCCTGTACTCTCAGACACAGCACATTCCCCATCACACATCACCTCCAATCTCATACATCAATCCTGTACTCGCAGACACACCATATTCCCCATCACACATCATCTCCAATATCACACATCACTCCTGTACTCTCAGACACACCACATTTCCCATCACACATCATCTCCAATCTCACACATCACTCCTGTATTCTCAGACACACCACGTTCCCCATCACACATCATCTCCAATCTCACACATCAGTCCTGTACACTCAGACACACCACCTTCCCCATCGCACTTCATCGCCAATCTCACACATCACTCCAGTACTCTCAGACACACCACATTCCCCAACACACATCATCTCCAATCGCACACATCACTCCTGTCGATTCAGACACATCACATTCCCCATCACGCATCATTTCCAATGTCACACATCACTCCTGTACACTCAGACACATGATATTCCACAACACACATCAAATCCAATCTCAAACATCACTCCTGTACTCTCAGACACACCACATTCCCCAACACACATCATCTCCAATCTCACACATCACTCCTGTCGATTCAGACACATCACATTGCCCATCACACATCATCTCCAATCTCACACATCACTCCTGTACTCTCAGATACACCACATTCCCCATCACACATCATCTCCAATCTTTCACATCACTGCTGTACTCTCAGACACATCACATTGCCCATCACACATCATCTCCAATCTCACACATCACTCCTGTACTCTCAGATACACCACATTCCCCATCACACATCATCTCCAATCTCACACATCACTCCTGTACTCTCAGCAAACCACATTCCCCATCACACATCAGCTTCAATCTCACATATCACTCCGTTACACTCAGACAAACCGCATTCCCCATCACACATCATCTCCATTCTCTCAAGTCACTCCTGTACTCTCAGACACACCACATTCCCCATCACACATCATCTCCATTCTCTCAAATCACTCCTGTACTCTCAGACACACCACATTCCCCATCACACATCATCTCCAATCTCACACATCACTCCTGTACTCTCAGACACACCACATTCCCCATCACACATCATCTCCAATCTCACACATCACTCCTGCAGTCTCAGACACACCACATTCCCCATCGCACATCATCTCCAATCTCGCACATTACTACTGTACTCTCAGACACACCACATTCCCCATCACACATCATCTCCAATCTCACACATCACTCCTGTACTCTCAGACACACCACATTCCCCATCACACATCATCTCCAATCTCACACATCACTCCTGCAGTCTCAGACACACCACATTCCACATCACACATCAGTTCCAATCTCGCACATCACTCCTGTAATCTCAGACATACCATATTCCCCATCACACATCATCTCCAATCTCACACATCACTCCTGTACTCTCAGACACACCACATTCCCCATTACACATCATCTCCAATCTCACACATCACTCCTGTACTCTCAGACACACCACATTCCCCATCACACATCATCTCCAATCTCTCACATCACTCCTGCCCTCTCAGACACACCACATTCCCCATCACACATCATCTCCAATCTCACACATCACTCCTGTACTCTCGGACACACCACATTCCCCATCACACATCATCTCCAATCTCACACATCACTCCTGTACTCGCAGACACACCACCTTCCCCATCACTCTTCATCGCCAATCTCACACATCACTCCAGTACTCTCAGACACACCACATTCCCCAACACACATTATCTCCAATCGCACACATCACTCCTGTACTCTCAGACACACCACATTCCCCATCTCACATCATCTCCAATCTTTCACATCACTGCTGTACTCTCAGACACACCAAAATGCCCATCACACACATCATCTCCAATCTCACACATCACTCCTGTCCTCTCGGACACACCACATTCCACATCACACATCATCTCCAATCTTTCACATCACTGCTGTACTCTCAGACACACCACATTGCCCATCACACACATCATCTCCAATCTCACACATCACTCCTGTACTCTCAGACAAACCACATTCCCCATCACACATCAGCTTCAATCTCACATATCACTCCTGTACACTCAGACAAACCACATTCCCCATCACACATCATCTCCATTCTCTCACATCACTCCTGTACTCTCAGACACACCACATTCCCCATCACACATCATCTCCAATCTCGCACATCACTCCTGTACTCTCAGACAAACCACATTCCCCATCACACATCATCTCCAATCTCACACATCACTCCTGTACTCTCAGACACACCACATTCCCCATCACGCATCATTTCCAATCTCACACATCACTCCCGTACTCTCAGACACAACACATTCCCCATCACACATCATCTCCATTCTCTCACATCACTCCTGTACTCTCAGACACACCACATTCCCCATAACACATCATCTCCAATCTCGCACATCACTCCTGTACTCTCAGACACACCACATTCTCCATCTCACATCATCTCCTTTCTCACACATCACTCCTGTAGTCTCAGACTCACCACATTCCCCATCACACATCATTTCCAATCTCACACATCACTCCCGTACTCTCTGACACACCACATTCCCCATCGCACATCATCTCCAATATCACACAACAGACCTGTACTCTCAGACACACCACATTCCCCATCACACATCATCTCCAATTTCACACATAACTGCTGTACTCTCAGACATACCATGTTCCCCATCGCACATCATCTCCAATCTCGCACATCACTCCTGTACTCTCAGACACACCACATTCTCCATCTCACATCATCTCCTTTCTCACACATCACTCCTGTACTCTCAGACACACCACATTCCCCATCACACATCATTTCCAATCTCACACATCACTCCCGTACTCTCAGATACACCACATTCCCCATCACACATCATCTCCAATTTCACACATCACTCCCGTACTCTCAGACACAACACATTCCCCATCACACATCATCTCCCATCTCACACAACCGACCTGTACTCTCAGACACACCACATTCCCCATCACACATCATCTCCAATCTCACACATGACTCCTGTACTCTCAGACATACCATATTCCCCATCACACATCATCTCCAATATCACACATCACTCCTGCACTCTCAGACACACCACATTTCCCATCACACATCATCTCCAATCTCACACATCACTCCTGTACTCTCAGACACACCACATTCCCCATCGCACATCATCTCCATTCTCGCAAATCACTCCTGTACTCTCAGACACACCACATTTCCCATCACACATCATCTCCAATCTCACACATAACTCCTGTACTCTCAGACACACCACATTCCACATCACACAATCTCACACATCACTCCTGTACTCTCAGACACAGCACATTCCCCATCACACATCACCTCCAATCTCATACATCAATCCTGTACACTCAGACACACCACCTTCCCCATCACACTTCATCGCCAATCTCACACAACACTCCAGTACTCTCAGACACACCACAATCCCCAACACACATCATCTCCAATCGCACACATCACTCCTGTCGATTCAGTCACATCACATTCCCCATCACGCATCATTTCCAATGTCACACATCACTCCTGTACACTCAGACACATGATATTCCACAACACACATCAAATCCAATCTCACACATCAGTCCTGCACACTCAGACACACCACATTCCCCAACACACATCATCTCCAATCTCACACATCACTCCTGTCGATTCAGACACATCACATTGCCCATCACACATCATCTCCAATCTCACACATCACTCCTGTACTCTCAGATACACCACATTCCCCATCACACATCATCTCCAATCTTTCACATCACTGCTGTACTCTCAGACACATCACATTGCCCATCACACATCATCTCCAATCTCACACATCACTCCTGTACTCTCAGATACACCACATTCCCCATCACACATCATCTCCAATCTTTCACATCACTGCTGTACTCTCAGACACATCACATTGCCCATCACACATCATCTCCAATCTCACACATCACTCCTGTACTCTCAGATACACCACATTCCCCATCTCATATCATCTCCTTTCTCACACATCCCTCCTGTACTCTCAGATACACCACATTCCCCATCACACATCATCTCCAATCTTTCACATCACATGCTGTACTCTCAGACACACCACATTCCCCATCACACATCAGCTTCAATCTCACATATCACTCCGGTACACTCAGACAAACCGCATTCCCCATCAAACATCATCTCCATTCTCTCAAGTCACTCCTGTACTCTCAGACACACCACATTCCCCATCACACATCATCTCCATTCTCTCAAATCACTCCTGTACTCTCAGACACACCACATTCCCCATCACACATCATCTCCAATCTCACACATCACTCCTGTACTCTCAGACACACCACATTCCCCATCACACATCATCTCCAATCTCACACATCACTCCTGTACTCTCAGACACACCACATTACACATCATACATCATCTCCAATCTCACACATCACTCCTGTACTCTCAGACACACCACATTCCCCATCACACATCATCTCCAATCTCACACATCACTCCTGCAGTCTCAGACACACCACATTCCCCATCACACATCATCTCCAATCTCACACATCACTCCCGTACTCTCAGACACAACACATTCCCCATCACACATCATCTCCCATCTCACACAACAGACCTGTACTCTCAGACACACCACATTCCCAATCACACTTCATCGCCAATCTCACACATCACTCCAGTACTCTCAGACACACCACATTCCCCATCGCACATCATCTCCATTCTCGCAAATCACTCCTGTACTCTCAGACACACCACATTTCCCATCACACTTCATCGCCAATCTCACACATCACTCCTGTACTCTCAGACACACCACATTCCCCATCACACATCATCTCCAATATCACACATCAGTCCTGTACACTCAGACACACCACCTTCCCCATCACACATCATCGCCAATCTCACACATCACTCCAGTACTCTCAGACACACCACATTCCCCAACACACATCATCTCCAATCTTACACATCACTCCTGTCGATTCAGACACATCACATTCCCCATCACGCATCATTTCCAATGTCACACATCACTCCTGTACACTCAGACACACGATATTCCACAACACACATCAAATCCAATCTCACACATCAGTCCTGCACTCTCAGACACACCACATTCCCCAACACACATCATCTCCAATCTCACACATCACTCCTGTCGATTCAGACACATCACATTCCCCATCACACATCATCTCCAATCTCACACATCACTTCTGTACTCTCAGACACACCACATTGCCCATCACACACCTCATCTCCAATCTCACACATCACTCCTGTACTCTCAGACACACCACATTGCCCATCACCCACATCATCTCCAATCTCACACATCACTCCTGTACTCTCAGACACACCACATTCCCCATCACACATCATCTCCAATCTCACACATCACTCCTGTACTCTCCGACAAACCACATTCCCCATCACACATCAGCTTCAATCTCACATATCACTCCGGTACACTCAGACAAACCGCATTCCCCATCACACATCATCTCCATTCTCTCAAATCACTCCTGTACTCTCAGACACACCACATTCCCCATCACACATCATCTCCAATCTCACACATCACTCCTGCAGTCTCAGCCACACCACATTCCCCATCGCACATCATCTCCAATCTCGCACATTACTACTGTACTCTCAGACACACTACATTCTCCATCTCACATCATCTCCTTTCTCACACATCACTCCTGTAGTCTCAGACACACCTCATTCCCCATCACACATCATTTCCAATCTCACACATCACTCCTGTACTCTCAGACACACCACATTCCCCATCACACATCATCTCCAATTTCACACATCACTCCTGTACTCTCAGACACACCACATTCCCCATCACACATCATCTTCAATCTCACACATCACTCCTGTACTCTCAGATACACCACATTCCCCATGACACATCATCTCTAATCTCACACATCACTCCTGTACTCTCAGATACACCACATTCCCCAACACACATTATCTCCAATCGCACACATCACTCCTGTACTCTCAGACACACCACATTCCCCATCACACATCATCTCCAATCTTTCACATCACTGCTGTACTCTCAGACACACCACATTGCCCATCACACACATCATCTCCAATCTCACACATCACTCCTGTCCTCTCGGACACACCACATTCCACATCACACATCATCTCCAATCTTTCACATCACTGCTGTACTCTCAGACACACCACATTGCCCATCACACACATCATCTCCAATCTCACACATCACTCCTGTACTCTCAGACAAACCACATTCCCCATCACACATCAGCTTCAATCTCACATATCACTCCTGCACACTCAGACAAACCGCATTCCCCATCACACATCATCTCCATTCTCTCACATCACTCCTGTACTCTCAGACACACCACATTCCCCATCACACATCATCTCCAATCTCGCACATCACTCCTGTACTCTCAGACAAACCACATTCCCCATCACACATCATCTCCAATCTCACACATCACTCCTGTACTCTCAGACACACCACATTCCCCATCACGCATCATTTCCAATCTCACACATCACTCCCGTACTCTCAGACACAACACATTCCCCATCACACATCATCTCCATTCTCTCACATCACTCCTGTACTCTCAGACACACCACATTCCCCATAACACATCATCTCCAATCTCGCACATCACTCCTGTACTCTCAGACACACCACATTCTCCATCTCACATCATCTCCTTTCTCACACATCACTCCTGTAGTCTCAGACACACCACATTCCCCATCACACATCATTTTCAATCTCACACATCACTCCCGTACTCTCTGACACACCACATTCCCCATCGCACATCATCTCCAATATCACACAACAGACCTGTACTCTCAGACACACCACATTCCCCATCACACATCATCTCCAATTTCACACATAACTGCTGTACTCTCAGACATACCATGTTCCCCATCGCACATCATCTCCAATCTCGCACATCACTCCTGTACTCTCAGACACACCACATTCTCCATCTCACATCATCTCCTTTCTCACACATCACTCCTGTACTCTCAGACACACCACATTCCCCATCACACATCATTTCCAATCTCACACATCACTCCCGTACTCTCAGACACAACACATTCCCCATCACACATCATCTCCCATCTCACACAACAGACCTGTACTCTCAGACACACCACATTCCCCATCACACATCATCTCCAATCTCACACATGACTCCTGTACTCTCAGACACACCACATTCCCCATCACACATCATCTCCAATCTCACACATCAATCCTGTACTCTCAGACACACCACATTCCCCATCGCACATCATCTCTCCATTCTCGCAAATCACTCCTGTACTCTCAGACACACCACATTTCCCATCACACATCATCTCCAATCTCACACATCACTCCTGTACTCTCAGACACACCACATTCCCCATCACACATCATCTCCAATATCACACATCAATCCTGTACTCTCAGATACACCACATTCCACATCACACATCATCTCCAATATCACACATCATTGCTGTACTCTCAGATACACCACATTCCACATCACACATCATCTCCAATATCACACATCAATCCTGTACTCTCAGACACACCACATTCCCCATCACACATCATCTCCAATCTCACACATCAATCCTGTACTCTCAGATACACCACATTCCCCATCACACATCATCTCCAATCTCACACATCACTCCTGTACTCTCAGACACACCACATTCCCCATCACACATCATCTCCAATATCACACATCAATCCTGTACTCTCAGATACACCACATTCCCTATCACACATCATCTCCAATCTCACACATCACTCCTGTACTCTCAGACACACCACATTCCCCATCACACATCACCTCCAATCTCACACATCACTCCTGTACTCTCAGACACACTACATTCCCCATCGCACATCATCTCTCCATTCTCGCAAATCACTCCTGTACTCTCAGACACACCACATTTCCCATCATACTTCATCGCCAATCTCACACATCACTCCTGTACTCTCAGACACACCACATTCCACATCACACATCATCTCCAATCTCACACATCACTCCAGTACTCTCAGACACACCACATTCCCCAACACACATCATCTCCAATCTCACACATCACTCCTGTCGATTCAGACACATCACATTCCCCATCACGCATCATTTCCAATGTCACACATCACTCCTGTACACTCAGACACATGATATTCCACAACACACATCAAATCCAATCTCACACATCAGTCCTGCACTCTCAGATACACCACATTCCCCATCACACATCATCTCCAATCTTTCACATCACTGCTGTACTCTCAGATACATCACATTGCCCATCACACATCATCTCCAATCTCACACATCACTCCTGTACTCTCAGACACACCACATTCCCCATCACACATCATCTCCAATCTTTCACATCACTGCTGTACTCTCAGACACATCACATTGCCTATCACACATCATCTCCAATCTCACACATCACTCCTGTACTCTCAGATACACCACATTCCCCATCTCACATCATCTCCTTTCTCACACATCACTCCTGTACTCGCAGATACACCACATTCCCCATCACACATCATCTCCAATCTTTCACATCACATGCTGTACTCTCAGACACACCACATTCCCCATCACACATCAGCTTCAATCTCACATATCACTCCGGTACACTCAGACAAACCGCATTCCCCATCACACATCATCTCCAATCTCACACATCACTCCTGTACTCTCAGACACACCACATTCCCCATCACACATCATCTCCAATCTCACACATCACTCCTGCAGTCTCAGACACACCACATTCCCCATCGCACATCATCTCCAATCTCGCACATTACTACTGTACTCTCAGACACACCACATTCCACATCATACATCATCTCCAATCTCACACATCACTCCTGTACTCTCAGACACACCACATTCCCCATCACACATCGTCTCCAATCTCACACATCACTCCTGCAGTCTCAGACACACCACATTCCCCATCACACATCATCTCCAATCTCACACATCACTCCCGTACTCTCAGACACAACACATTCCCCATCACACATCATCTCCCATCTCACACAACAGACCTGTACTCTCAGACACACCACATTCCCCATCACACTTCATCGCCAATCTCACACATCACTCCAGTACTCTCAGACACACCACATTCCCCATCGCACATCATCTCCATTCTCGCAAATCACTCCTGTACTCTCAGACACACCACATTTCCCATCACACTTCATCGCCAATCTCACACATCACTCCTGTACTCTCAGACACACCACATTCCCCATCACACATCATCTCCAATATCACACATCAGTCCTGTACACTCAGACACACCACCTTCCCCATCACATATCATCGCCAATCTCACACATCACTCCAGTACTCTCAGACACACCACATTCCCCAACACACATCATCTCCAATCTTACACATCACTCCTGTCGATTCAGACACATCACATTCCCCATCACGCATCATTTCCAATGTCACACATCACTCCTGTACACTCAGACACACGATATTCCACAACACACATCAAATCCAATCTCACACATCAGTCCTGCACTCTCAGACACACCACATTCCCCAACACACATCATCTCCAATCTCACAAATCACTCCTGTCGATTCAGACACATCACATTCCCCATCACACATCATCTCCAATCTCACACATCACTTCTGTACTCTCAGACACACCACATTGCCCATCACACACCTCATCTCCAATCTCACACATCACTCCTGTACTCTCAGACAAACCACATTCCCCATCACACATCATCTCCAATCTCACACATCACTCCTGTACTCTCAGACACACCACATTTCCCATCACACATCATCTCCAATCTCACACATCACTCCTGTACTCTCAGACAAACCACATTCCCCATCACACATCAGCTTCAATCTCACATATCACTCCTGTACTCTCAGACACACCACATTCCCCATCACACATCATCTTCAATCTCACACATCACTCCTGTACTCTCAGACACACCACATTCCCCATCACACATCATCTCCAATATCACACATCAGTCCTGTACACTCAGACACACCACCTTCCCCATCACATATCATCGCCAATCTCACACATCACTCCAGTACTCTCAGACACACCACATTCCCCAACACACATCATCTCCAATCTTACACATCACTCCTGTCGATTCAGACACATCACATTCCCCATCACGCATCATTTCCAATGTCACACATCACTCCTGTACACTCAGACACACCACATTCCCCATCACACATCATCTCCAATCTCACACATCACTCCTGCACTCTCAGACACACCACATTCCCCATCACACATCATCTCCAATTTCACACATCACTCCTGTACTCTCAGACACACCACATTCCCCATCACACATCATCTTCAATCTCACACATCACTCCTGTACTCTCAGATACACCACATTCCCCATGACACATCATCTCTAATCTCACACATCACTCCTGTACTCTCAGATACACCACATTCCCCATGACACATCATCTCCAATTTCACACATCACTGCTGTACTCTCAGACACACCACATTCCCCATCGCACATCATCTCCAATTTCACACATCACTCCTGTACTCTCAGACACACCACATTCCCCATCACACATCATTTCCAATCTCACACATCACTCCTGTACTCTCAGACACACCACATTCCCCATCACACATCATTTCCAATCTCACACATCACTCCCGTACTCTCAGACACACCACATTCCCCATCACACATCATCTCCAATTTCACACATCACTCCCGTACTCTCAGACACACCACATTCCCCATCACACATCATTTCCAATCTCACACATCACTCCCGTACTCTCAGACACAACACATTCCCCATCACACATCATCTCCCATCTCACACAACAGACCTGTACTCTCAGACACACCACATTCCCCATCACACATCATCTCCAATATCACACAACAGACCTGTACTCTCAGACACACCACATTTCCCATCACACATCATCTCCAATCTCACACATCACTCCTGTGCTCTCAGACACACCACATTTCCCATCACACATCATCTCCAATCTTACACATGACTGCTGTACTCTCAGACATACCATATTCCCCATCACACATCATCTCCAATCTCACACATCACTCCTGTACTCTCAGACACACCACATTCCCCATCGCACATCATCTCCATTCTCGCAAATCACTCCTGTACTCTCAGACACACCACTTTTCCCATCACACATCATCTCCAATCTCACACATCACTCCTGTACTCTCAGACACAGCACATTCCCCATCATACATCACCTCCAATCTCATACATCAATCCTGTACTCGCAGACACACCAGATTCCCCATCAGACATCATCTCCAATCTTTCACATTGCTCCTGTACTCTCAGACACACCACGTTCCCCATCACACATCATCTCCAATCTCACACATCAGTCCTGTACACTCAGACACACCACCTTCCCCATCACACTTCATCGCCAATCTCACACATCACTCCAGTACTCTCAGACACAACACATTCCCCAACACACATCATCTCCAATCGCACACATCACTCCTGTCGATTCAGACACATCACATTCCCCATCACGCATCATTTCCAATGTCACACATCACTCCTGTACACTCAGACACATGATATTCCACAACACACATCAAATCCAATCTCACACATCAGTCCTGCACTCTCAGACACACCACATTCCCCAACACACATCATCTCCAATCGCACACATCACTCCTGTCGATTCAGACACATCACATTGCCCATCACACATCATCTCCAATCTCACACATCACTCCTGTACTCTCAGATACACCACATTCCCCATCACACATCATCTCCAATCTTTCACATCACTGCTGTACTCTCAGACACATCACATTGCCCATCACACATCATCTCCAATCTCACACATCACTCCTGTACGCTCAGATACACCACATTCCCCATCACACATCATCTCCAATCTTTCACATCACTGCTGTACTCTCAGACACACCACATTGCCCATCACACACATCATCTCCAATCTCACACATCACTCCTGTACTCTCAGACAAACAACATTCCCCATCACACATCAGCTTCAATCTCACATATCACTCCGGTACACTCAGACAAACCGCATTCCCCATCACACATCATCTCCATTCTCTCAAATCACTCCTGAACTCTCAGACACACCACATTCCCCATCACACATCATCTCCAATCTCACACATCACTCCTGCAGTCTCAGACACACCACATTCCCCATCGCACATCATCTCCAATCTCACACATCACTCCTGCAGTCTCAGACACACCACATTCCCCATCACACATCATCTCCAATCTCACACATCACTCCCGTACTCTCAGACACAACACATTCCCCATCACACATCATCTCCCATCTCACACAACAGACCTGTACTCTCAGACACACCACATTCCCCATCACACTTCATCGCCAATCTCACACATCACTCCAGTACTCTCAGACACACCACATTCCCCATCGCACATCATCTCCATTCTCGCAAATCACTCCTGTACTCTCAGACACACCACATTTCCCATCACTCTTCATCGCCAATCTCACACATCACTCCTGTACTCTCAGACACACCACATTCCCCATCACACATCATCTCCAATATCACACATCAGTCCTGTACACTCAGACACACCACCTTCCCCATCACACATCATCGCCAATCTCACACATCTCTCCAGTACTCTCAGACACACCACATTCCCCAACACACATCATCTCCAATCTTACACATCACTCCTGTCGATTCAGACACATCACATTCCCCATCACGCATCATTTCCAATGTCACACATCACTCCTGTACACTCAGACACACGATATTCCACAACACACATCAAATCCAATCTCACACATCAGTCCTGCACTCTCAGACACACCACATTCCCCAACACACATCATCTCCAATCTCACACATCACTCCTGTCGATTCAGACACATCACATTCCCCATCACACATCATCTCCAATCTCACACATCACTTCTGTACTCTCAGACACACCACATTGCCCATCACACACCTCATCTCCAATCTCACACATCACTCCTGTACTCTCAGACAAACCACATTCCCCATCACACATCATCTCCAATCTCACACATCACTCCTGTACTCTCAGACACACCACATTCCCCATCACACATCATCTCCAATCTCACACATCACTCCTGTACTCTCAGACAAACCACATTCCCCATCGCACATCATCTCGATTCTCGCAAATCACTCCTGTACTCTCAGACACACCACATTGCCCATCACACACATCATCTCCAATCTCACACATCTCTCCTGTACTCTCCGACAAACCACATTCCCCATCACACATCATCTCCAATCTCACACATCACTCCCGTACACTCAGACACACCACATTCCCCATCACACATCATCTCCAATCTTTCACATCACTGCTGTACTCTCAGACACACCACATTGCCCATCACACACATCATCTCCAATCTCACACATCACTCCTGTACTCTCAGACAAACCACATTCCCCATCACACATCAGCTTCAATCTCACATATCACTCCGGTACACAGACAAACCGCATTCCCCATCACACATCATCTCCATTCTCTCAAATCACTCCTGTACTCTCAGACACACCACATTCCCCATCACACATCATCTCCAATCTCACACATCACTCCTGCAGTCTCAGACACACCACATTCCCCATCGCACATCATCTCCAATCTCGCACATTACTCCTGTACTCTCAGACACACCACATTCTCCATCTCACATCATCTCCTTTCTCACACATCACTCCTGTACTCTCAGACACACCACATTCCCCATCACACATCATCTCCAATCTCACACATCACTCCTGCAGTCTCAGACACACCACATTCCCCATCGCACATCATCTCCAATCTCGCACATTACTACTGTACTCTCAGACACACCACATTCCACATCATACATCATCTCCAATCTCACACATCACTCCTGTACTCTCAGACACACCACATTCCCCATCACACATCATCTCCAATCTCACACATCACTCCTGCAGTCTCAGACACACCACATTCCCCATCACACATCATCTCCAATCTCACACATCACTCCCGTACTCTCAGACACAACACATTCCCCATCACACATCATCTCCCATCTCACACAACAGACCTGTACTCTCAGACACACCACATTCCCCATCACACTTCATCGCCAATCTCACACATCACTCCAGTACTCTCAGACACACCACATTCCCCATCGCACATCATCTCCATTCTCGCAAATCACTCCTGTACTCTCAGACACACCACATTTCCCATCACTCTTCATCGCCAATCTCACACATCACTCCTGTACTCTCAGACACACCACATTCCCCATCACACATCATCTCCAATATCACACATCAGTCCTGTACACTCAGACACACCACCTTCCCCATCACACATCATCGCCAATCTCACACATCACTCCAGTACTCTCAGACACACCACATTCCCCAACACACATCATCTCCAATCTTACACATCACTCCTGTCGATTCAGACACATCACATTCCCCATCACGCATCATTTCCAATGTCACACATCACTCCTGTACACTCAGACACACGATATTCCACAACACACATCAAATCCAATCTCACACATCAGTCTTGCACTCTCAGACACACCACATTCCCCAACACACATCATCTCCAATCTCACACATCACTCCTGTCGATTCAGACACATCACATTCCCCATCACACATCATCTCCAATCTCACACATCACTTCTGTACTCTCAGACACACCACATTGCCCATCACACACCTCATCTCCAATCTCACACATCACTCCTGTACTCTCAGACAAACCACATTCCCCATCACACATCATCTCCAATCTCACACATCACTCCTGTACTCTCAGACACACCACATTCCCCATCACACATCATCTCCAATCTCACACATCACTCCTGTAGTCTCAGACAAACCACATTCCCCATCGCACATCATCTCCATTCTCGCAAATCACTCCTGTACTCTCAGACACACCACATTCCCCATCACACATCATCTCCAATATCACACATCAGTCCTGTACACTCAGACACACCACCTTCCCCATCACACTTCATCGCCAATCTCACACATCACTCCAGTACTCTCAGACACACCACATTCCCCAACACACATCATCTCCAATCTCACACATCACTCCTGTCGATTCAGACACATCACATTCCCCATCACGCATCATTTCCAATGTCACACATCACTCCTGTACACTCAGACACACAATATTCCACAACACACATCAAATCCAATCTCACACATCAGTCCTGCACTCTCAGACACACCACATTCCCGAACACGCATCATCTCCAATCTCACACATCACTCCTGTACTCTCAGATACACCACATTCCCCATCACACATCATCTCCAATCTTTCACATCACTCCTGTACTCTCAGACACACCACATTGCCCATCACACACATCATCTCCAATCTCACACATCACTCCTGTACTCTCCGACAAACCACATTCCCCATCACACATCATCTCCAATCTCACACATCACTCCCGTACACTCAGACACACCACATTCCCCATCACACATAATCTCCAATCTTTCACATCACTGCTGTACTCTCAGACACACCACATTGCCCATCACACACATCATCTCCAATCTCACACATCACTCCTGTACTCTCAGACAAACCACATTACCCATCACACATCAGCTTCAATCTCACATATCACTCCGGTACACAGACAAACCGCATTCCCCATCACACATCATCTCCATTCTCTCAAATCACTCCTGTACTCTCAGACACACCACATTCCCCATCACACATCATCTCCAATCTCACACATCACTCCTGCAGTCTCAGACACACCACATTCCCCATCGCACATCATCTCCAATCTCGCACATTACTCCTGTACTCTCAGACACACCACATTCTCCATCTCACATCATCTACTTTCTCACACATCACTCCTGTAGTCTCAGACACACCACATTGCCCATCACACATCATCTCCAATCTCACACATCACTCCTGTACTCTCAGACACACCACATTCCCCATCACACATCATCTTCAATCTCACACGTCACTCCTGTACTCTCAGATACATCACATTCCCCATGACACATCATCTCCAATTTCACACATCACTGCTCTACTCTCAGACACACCACATTCCCCATCGCACTTCATCTCCAATTTCACACATCACTCCTGTACTCTCAGACACACCATATTCCCCATCACACATAATCTCCAATCTCACACATAACTCCAGTACTCTCAGACACACCACATTCCCCATCACACATCATCTCCAATCTCACACATCACTCCTGTACTCTCAGACACACCACATTCCCCATCACACATCATCTCCAATTTCACACATAACTGCTGTACTCTCAGACACACCACATTCCACATCACACAATCTCACACATCACTCCTGTACTCTCAGACACACCACATTCCCCATCACACATCATCTCCAATCTCACACATCACTCCTGTACTCTCAGACACACCACATTTCCCATCACACATCATCTCCATTCTCTCACATCACTCCTGTACTCTCGGACACACCACATTCCCCATCACACATCATCTCCAATTTCACACATCACTCCTGTACTCTCAGACTCACCACATTCCCCATCACACATCATCTCCAATCTCACACAACAGACCTGTACACTCAGACTCACCACATTCCCCATCACACATCATCTCCAATCTTTCACATCACTCCTGTACTCTCAGACAAACCACATTCCCCATCACACATCAGCTTCAATCTCACATATCACTCCTGTACACTCAGACAAACCGCATTCCCCATCACACATCATCTCCATTCTCACACATCACTCCTGTACTCTCAGACACACCACATTCCCCATCACACATCATCTCCATTCTCTCACATCACTCCTGTACTCTCAGACACACCACATTCCCCATAACACATCATCTCCATTCTCTCACATCACTCCTGTACTCTCAGACACACCACATTCACCATCACACATCATCTCCATTCTCTCACATCACTCCTGTACTCTCAGACACACCACATTCACCATCACACATCATCTCCATTCTCTCACATCACTCCTGTACTCTCAGACACACCACATTCTCCATCTCACATCATCTCCAATCTCGCACATCACTCCTGTACTCTCAGACACACCACATTCTCCATCTCACATCATCTCCTTTCTCACAAATCACTCCTGTACTCTCAGACACACCACATTCACCATCACACATCATCTCCAATCTCACACATCACTCCTGCAGTCTCAGACACACCACATTCCCCATCGCACATCATCTCCAATCTCGCACATTACTACTGTACTCTCAGACACACCACATTCCCCATCACACATCATCTCCAATCTCACACATCACTCCTGTACTCTCAGACACACCACATTCCCCATCACACATCATCTCCAATCTCACACATCACTCCTGTAATCTCAGATACACCACATTCCCCATCACACATCATCTCCAATTTCACACATCACTCCTGTACTCTCAGACACACCACATTCTCCATCTCACATCATCTCCTTTCTCACACATCACTCCTGTACTCTCAGACACACCACATTCCACATCACACATCAGTTCCAATCTCACACATCACTCCTGTACTCTCAGACACACCACATTCCCCATCACACATCATTTCCAATTTCACACATCACTCCCGTACTCTCAGACACACCACATTATCCATCACACATCATCTCCCATCTCACACAACAGATCTGTACTCTCAGACACACCACATTCCCCATCACACATCATCTCCAATCTCACACATCACTCCTGTACTCTCAGATACACCACATTCCCCATCACACATCATCTCCAATATCACACATCACTCCTGTACTCTCAGATACACCACATTCCCCATCGCACATCATCTCCATTCTCGCAAATCACTCCTGTACTCTCAGACACACCACATTCCCCATCACACATCATCTCCAATATCACACATCAGTCCTGTACACTCAGACACACCACCTTCCCCAACACACTTCATCGCCAATCTCACACATCACTCCAGTACTCTCAGACACACCACATTCTCCATCTCACATCATCTCCTTTCTCACACATCACTCCTGTCGATTCAGACACATCACATTCCCCATCACGCATCATTTCCAATGTCACACATCACTCCTGTACACTCAGACACACAATATTCCACAACACACATCAAATCCAATCTCACACATCAGTCCTGCACTCTCAGACACACCACATTCCCGAACACGCATCATCTCCAATCTCACACATCACTCCTGTACTCTCAGATACACCACATTCCCCATCACACATCATCTCCAATCTTTCACATCACTCCTGTACTCTCAGACACACCACATTGCCCATCACACACATCATCTCCAATCTCACACATCACTCCTGTACTCTCCGACAAACCACATTTCCCATCACACATCATCTCCAATCTCACACATCACTCCCGTACACTCAGACACACCACATTCCCCATCACACATAATCTCCAATCTTTCACATCACTGCTGTACTCTCAGACACACCACATTGCCCATCACACACATCATCTCCAATCTCACACATCACTCCTGTACTCTCAGACAAACCACATTCCCCATCACACATCAGCTTCAATCTCACATATCACTCCGGTACACAGACAAACCGCATTCCCCATCACACATCATCTCCATTCTCTCAAATCACTCCTGTACTCTCAGACACACCACATTCCCCATCACACATCATCTCCAATCTCACACATCACTCCTGCAGTCTCAGACACACCACATTCCCCATCGCACATCATCTCCAATCTCGCACATTACTCCTGTACTCTCAGACACACCACATTCTCCATCTCACATCATCTCCTTTCTCACACATCACTCCTGTAGTCTCAGACACACCACATTGCCCATCACACATCATCTCCAATCTCACACATCACTCCTGTACTCTCAGACACACCACATTCCCCATCACACATCATCTTCAATCTCACACGTCACTCCTGTACTCTCAGATACACCACTTTCCCCATGACACATCATCTCCAATTTCACACATCACTGCTCTACTCTCAGACACACCACATTCCCCATCGCACTTCATCTCCAATTTCACACATCACTCCTGTACTCTCAGACACACCATATTCCCCATCACACATAATCTCCAATCTCACACATAACTCCAGTACTCTCAGACACACCACATTCCCCATCACACATCATCTCCAATCTCACACATCACTCCTGTACTCTCAGACACACCACATTCCCCATCACACATCATCTCCAATTTCACACATAACTGCTGTACTCTCAGACACACCACATTCCACATCACACAATCTCACACATCACTCCTGTACTCTCAGACACACCACATTCCCCATCACACATCATCTCCAATCTCACACATCACTCCTGTACTCTCGGACACACCACATTCCCCATCACACATCATCTCCAATTTCACACATCACTCCTGTACTCTCAGACACACCACATTTCCCATCACACATCATCTCCATTCTCTCACATCACTCCTGTACTCTCGGACACACCACATTCCCCATCACACATCATCTCCAATTTCACACATCACTCCTGTACTCTCAGACACACCACATTCCCCATCACACATCATCTCCAATCTCACACAACAGACCTGTACACTCAGACTCACCACATTCCCCATCACACATCATCTCCAATCTTTCACATCACTCCTGTACTCTCAGACAAACCACATTCCCCATCACACATCAGCTTCAATCTCACATATCACTCCTGTACACTCAGACAAACCGCATTCCCCATCACACATCATCTCCATTCTCACACATCACTCCTGTACTCTCAGACACACCACATTCCCCATCACACATCATCTCCATTCTCTCACATCACTCCTGTACTCTCAGACACACCACATTCCCCATAACACATCATCTCCATTCTCTCACATCACTCCTGTACTCTCAGACACACCACATTCACCATCACACATCATCTCCATTCTCTCACATCACTCCTGTACTCTCAGACACACCACATTCACCATCACACATCATCTCCATTCTCTCACATCACTCCTGTACTCTCAGACACACCACATTCTCCATCTCACATCATCTCCAATCTCGCACATCACTCCTGTACTCTCAGACACACCACATTCTCCATCTCACATCATCTCCTTTCTCACAAATCACTCCTGTACTCTCAGACACACCACATTCACCATCACACATCATCTCCAATCTCACACATCACTCCTGCAGTCTCAGACACACCACATTCCCCATCGCACATCATCTCCAATCTCGCACATTACTACTGTACTCTCAGACACACCACATTCCCCATCACACATCATCTCCAATCTCACACATCACTCCTGTACTCTCAGACACACCACATTCCCCATCACACATCATCTCCAATCTCACACATCACTCCTGTAATCTCAGATACACCACATTCCCCATCACACATCATCTCCAATTTCACACATCACTCCTGTACTCTCAGACACACCACATTCTCCATCTCACATCATCTCCTTTCTCACACATCACTCCTGTACTCTCAGACACACCACATTCCACATCACACATCAGTTCCAATCTCGCACATCACTTCTGTACTCTCAGACATACCATATTCCCCATCGCACATCATCTCCAATCTCGCACATTACTCCGGTACTCTCAGACACACCACATTCTCCATCTCACATCATCTCCTTTCTCACACATCACTCCTGTAGTCTCATACACAGCACATTCCCCATCACACATCATCTCCAATATCACACATCACTCCTGTACTCTCAGACACACCACATTCCCCATCACACATCATCTCCAATCTCACACATCACTCCTGTACTCTCAGACACACCACATTCCCCATCACACATCATCTCCAATCTCACACATCACTCCTGTACTCTCATACACCCCATTCCCCATCACACATCATCTCCAATTTCACACATCACTCCTGTACTCTCAGACACACCACATTCTCCATCTCACATCATCTCCAATCTCACACATCACTCCTGTACTCTCAGACACACCACATTCCACATCACACATCAGTTCCAATCTCGCACATCACTTCTGTACTCTCAGACATACCATATTCCCCATCGCACATCATCTCCAATCTCGCACATTGCTCCTGTACTCTCAGACACACCACATTCTCCATCTCACATCATCTCCTTTCTCACACATCACTCCTGTAGTCTCAGACACACCACATTCCCCATCACACATCATCTCCAATCTCACACGTCACTCCTGTACTCTCAGACACACCACATTCCCCATCACACATCATCTTCATTCTCACATATCACTCCTGTACACTCAGACAAACCGCATTCCCCATCACACATCATCTCCATTCTCTCACATCACTCCTGTACTCTCAGACACAGCACATTGCCCATCACACACATCATCTCCAATCTCACACATCACTCCTGTACTCTCAGACACACCACATTCCCCATCACACATCATCTCCAATCCCTCACATCACTCCTGTACTCTCAGAAAGACCACAATCCCCATCACACACAATCTCAAATCTCACACATCACTCCTGTACTCTCAAACACACGACATTCCCCATCACACATCATCTCCAATCTCACACATCACTCCTGTACTCTCAGACACACCACATTCCCCATCACACATCATCTCCAATCTCACACATCACTCCTGTACTCTCAGACACACCACATTCCCCATTGCACAACATCTCCAATCTCACACATCACTCCTGCACTCTCAGACACACCACATTCCCCATCACACATCATCTCCAATCTCACACATCACTCCTGTACTCTCAGACACACCACATTCCCCATCACACATCATCTCCTTTCTCACACATCACTCCTGTACTCTCAGACACACCACATTCTCCATCTCACATCATCTCCTTTCTCACACATCACTCCTGTACTCTCAGACACACCACATTCTCCATCTCACATCATCTCCTTTCTCACACGTCACTCCTGTACTCTCAGACAGACCACATTCCCCATCACACATCATCTCCAATCTCACACATCACTCCTGTACTCTCAGACACACCACATTCCACATCATACATCATCTCCAATCTCACACATCACTCCCGTACACTCAGACACACCACATTCCCCATCACACATCATTTCCAATCTCAAACATCACTCCTGTACTCTCAGACACACCACATTCCCCATCACACATCATCTCCAATCTCACACATCACTCCTGTACTCTCAGACACACCACATTCCCCATCACACATCATCTCCAATCTCACACATCACTCCAGTACTCTCAGACACACCATATTCCCCATCACACATCATCTCCAATCTCACACATCACTGCTGCAATCTCAGACACACCACATTCCCCATCACACATCATCTCCAATCTCACACATCACTGCTGTACTCTCAGACACACCACATTCCCCATCGCACATCATCTCCAATATCACACAACAGACCTGTACTCTCAGACACACCATATTCCCCATCACACATAATCTCCAATCTCACACATAACTCCAGTACTCTCAGACACACCACATTCCACATCACACAATCTCACACATCACTCCTGTACACTCAGACACACCACATTCCCCATCACACATCATCTCCAAACTCACACATCACTCCTGTACACTCAGACACACCACATTTCCCATCACACATCATCTCCAATCTCACACTTAACTCCAGTACTCTCAGACACAGCACATTCCCCATCACACATCATCTCCAATCTCACACATCACTCCTGTACTCTCAGACACACCACATTCCCCATCACACATCATCTCCAATTTCACACATAACTGCTGTACTCTCTGACACACCACATTCCCCATCACACATCATCTCCAATCTCATACATCACTCCTGTACTCGCAGACACACCAGATTCCCCATCACACATCATCTCCAATCTCACACATCAGTCCTGTAGATTCAGACACATCACATTCCCCATCACACATCATCTCCATTCTCTCACATCACTCCTGTACTCTCAGAACGACCACATTCCCCATCACACATCATCTCCAATCTCCCACATCACTGCTGTACTCTCAGAAAGACCACATTCCCCATCACACATCATCTCCAATCTCACACATCACTCCTGTACTCTCAGACACACCACATTCCCCAACACACATCATCTCGAATCGCACACATCACTCCTGTAGATTCAGACACATCACAATCCCCATCACGCATCATTTCCAATGTCACACATCACTCCTGTACTCTCAGACACACCATATTCCCCATCACACATCATCTCCAATCCTTCACATCACTGCTGTACTCTCAGACAGACCACATTCCCCATCACACATCATCTCCAATCCTTCACATCACTGCTGTACTCTCAGACACACCACATTGCCTATCACACACATCATCTCCAATCTCACACATCACTCCTGTACTCTCAGACAAACCACATTCCCCATCACACATCAGCTTCAATCTCACATATCACTCCTGTACTCTCAGACACACCACATTGCCCATCACACATCATCTCCATTCTCTCACATCACTCCTGTACACTCAGACAAACCGCATTCCCCATCACACATCATCTCCAATCTCACACATCACTCCTGTACTCTCAGACACACTACATTCCCCCATCAGACATCACCTCCAATCTCACACATCACTCCTGTACTCTCAGACACACCACATTCCCCCATCACACATCATCTCCAATCTCACACATCACTCCTGTACTCTCAGACACACCACATTCCCCATCACACATCATTTCCAATCTCACACATCACTTCTGTACTCTCAGACACACCACATTCACCATCACACATCATTTCCAATCACACACATCACTCCTGTACTCTCAGACACACCACATTCCCCATCACACATCATTTCCAATCTCACACATCAATCCCGTAATCTCAGACACACCACATTCCCCATCACACATCATCTCCAATCTCACACATCACTCCTGTACTCTCAGACACACCACATTCCCCATCACACATCATCTCCAATCTCACACATCACTCCTGTACTCTCAGACACACCACATTCCCCATCACACATCATCTCCAATCTCATACATCACTCCTGTACTCTCAGACACACCACATTCCCCATTGCACAACATCTCCAATCTCACACATCACTCCTGTACTCTCAGACACACAACATTCCCCATCACACATCATCACCTTTCTCACACATCACTCCTGTACTCTCAGACACACCACATTCTCCATCTCACATCATCTCCTTTCTCACACATCACTCCTGTACTCTCAGACACACCACATTCTCCATCTCACATCATCTCCTTTCTCACACGTCACTCCTGTACTCTCAGACAGACCACATTCCCCATCACACATCATCTCCAATCTCAGACACCACTCCTGTACTCTCAGACACACCACATTCCACATCATACATCATCTCCAATCTCACACATCACTCCCGTACTTTCAGACACACCACATTCCCCATCACACATCATCTCCAATCTCACACATCACTCCTGTACTCTCAGACACGCCACATTCCCCATTGCACAACATCTCCAATCTCACACATCACTCCTGTACTCTCAGACACACCACATTCCCCATCACACATCATCACCTTTCTCACACATCACTCCTGTACTCTCAGACACACCACATTATCCATCTCACATCATCTCCTTTCTCACACATCACTCCTGTACTCTCAGACACACCACATTCTCCATCTCACATCATCTCCTTTCTCACACGTCACTCCTGTACTCTCAGACAGACCACATTCCCCATCACACATCATCTCCAATCTCACACATCACTCCTGTACTCTCAGACACACCACATTCCACATCATACATCATCTGCAATCTCACACATCACTCCCGTACTCTCAGACACACCACATTCCCCATCACACATCATCTCCAATCTCACACATCACTCCTGTACTCTCAGACACACCACATTCCCCATTGCACAACATCTCCAATCTCACACATCGCTCCTGTAATCTCAGACACACCACATTCCCCATTGCACATCATCTCCAATATCACACAACAGACCTGTTCTCTCAGACACACCATATTCCCCATCACACATAATCTCCAATCTCACACATAACTCCAGTACTCTCAGACAAACCACATTCCACATCACACAATCTCACACATCACTCCTGTACACTCAGACACACCACATTCCCCATCACACATCATCTCCAATCTCACACTTAACTCCAGTACTCTCAGACACACCACATTTCCCATCACACATCATCTCCAATCTCACACATCACTCCTGTACTCTCAGACACACCACATTCCCCATCACACATCATCTCCAATCTCACACATCACTCCTGTACTCTCAGACACACCACATTCCCCATCACACATCATCTCCAATCTCACAAATCACTCCTGTACTCTCAGACACACCACATTCCCCATCACACATCATCTCCAATCTCACACATCACTCCTGTACTATCAGAAAGACCACATTCCCCATCACACATCATCTCCAATCTCACACATCACTGCTGTACTCTCAGAAAGACCACATTCCCCATCACACATCATCTCCAATCTCACACATCACTCCTGTCCTCTCAAACACACCACATTCCCCATCACACATCAGCTTCAATCTCACATATCACTCCTGTGCACTCAGACAAACCGCATTCCCCATCACACATCATCTCCATTCTTTCACATCACTCCTGTACTCTCAGACACACCACATTCCCCATCACACATCATCTCCAATCTCACACATCACTCCTGTACTCTCAGACACACCACATTCCCCATCACACATCATTTCCAATCTCACACATCACTCCTGTACTCTCAGACACACCACATTCCCCATCACACATCATTTCCAATCTCACACATCAATCCCGTAATCTCAGACACACCACATTCCCCATCACACATCATCTCCAATCTCACACATCACTCCTGTAGTCTCAGACACACCACATTCTCCTTCACACATCATCTCCAATCTCACACATCACTCCTGTACTCTCAAATACACCACATTCCCCATCTCACATCATCTCCTTTCTCACACATCACTCCTGTACTCTCAGACACACCACATTCCCCATAACACATCATCTCCAATCTCGCACATCACTCCTGTACTCTCAGACACACCACATTCTCCATCTTACATCATCTCCTTTCTCACACATCACTCCTGTACTCTCAGACACACCACCTTCTCCATCTCACATCATCTCCTTTCTCACACCTCACTCCTGTACTCTCAGACACACCACATTCCCCATCACACATCATCTCCAATTTCAAAAATCACTCCTGTACTCTCAGACACACCACATTCCCCATCACACATCATCTCCAATTTCAAAAATCACTCCTGTACTCTCAGACACACCACATTGCCCATCACACATCATCTCCAATCTCACATATCACTCCTGTACACTCAGACAAACCGCATTACCCATCACACATAATCTCCAATCTCACACATCACTCCTGTAATCTCAGACACACCACATTCCCCATCACACATCATCTCCAATCTCAGAGATCACTCCTGAACTCTCAGACACACCACATTCCCCATAACACATCATCTCCAATCTCACACATCACTCCTGTACTCTCAGACAAACCGCTTTCCCCATCACACATCATCTCCAATCTCATACATCACTCCTGTACTCTCAGACACACCACATTCCCCATAACACATCATCTCCAATCTCTCACATCACTCCTGTACTCTCAGACACACCACATTCCCCATAACACATCATCTCCAATCTCTCACATCACTCCTGTACTCTCAGACACAGCACATTCCCCATAACACATCATCTCCAATCTCACACATCACTCCTTTACTCGCAGAAACACCACATCCCCCATCACACATCATCTCCAATGTTACACATCACTCCTATACTCTCAGACACACCATATTCCAGATCACACATCAAATCCAATCTCACACATCACTCCTTTAGACTCAGACAGACCACATTCCACATCACGCATCATCTCCAATGTTACACATCACTCCTTTACTCGCAGAAACACCACATTCCACCTCACATATCATCTCCAATCTCACACATCACTCCTGTACTCTCAGAAACACCAGGTTCCCCATCACACATCATCTCCAATCTCATTCAGCAGTCCTTTACTCTCAGATACACCATATTCTAAATCACACATCATCTCCAATCTATATTCTTAAAGAGAGGAGGGGTTTACACAGGGGTCTAACTCTGCATTCTTAAAGAGAGGAGAGGGATACACAGGTGTCTCACTCTGCATTATTAAAGAGAGGAGGGGAATACACAGGTGTCTCACCCTGCATTCTTAAAGAGAGGAGAGGGATACACAGGTGTCTCACTCTGCATTCTTAAAGAGAGGAGGTGGATACACAGGGGTCTAACTCTGCATTCTTAAAGAGAGGAGAGGGATACACAGGTGTCTCACTCTGCATTCTTAAAGAGAGGAGGGGAATACACAGGTGTCTCACTCTGCATTCTTAAAGAGAGGAGAGGGATACACAGGGGTCTAACTCTGCATTCTTAAAGAGAGGAGAGGTTTACACAGGGGTCTAACTCTGCATTCTTAAAGAGAGGAGGGGGATATGCAGGGGTCTAACTCTGCATTCTTAAAGAGAGGAGGGGGATACACAGGGGTCTCACTCTGAATTATTAAAGAGAGGAGGGGAATACACAGGTGTCTAACTCTGCATTCTTAAAGAGAGGAGGGGTTTACACAGGGGTCTAACTCTGCATTCTTAAAGAGAGGAGGGGGATATGCAGGGGTGTAACTCTGCATTCTTAAAGAGAGGAGAGGGATACACAGGTGTCTCACTCTGCATTATTAAAGAGAGGAGAGGAATACACAGGTGTCTCACTCTGCATTCTTAAAGAGAGGAGGTGGATACACAGGGGTTTAACTCTGCATTCTTAAAGAGAGGAGGGGGATACACAGGTGTCTCACTCTGCATTCTTAAAGAGAGGAGGGGAATACACAGGGGTCTAACTCTGCATTCTTAAAGAGAGGAGGTGGATACACAGGGGTCTAACTCTGCATTCTTAAAGAGAGGAGGGGGATACACAGGTGTCTCACTCTGCATTCTTAAAGAGAGGAGGGGAATACACAGGTGTCTCACTCTGCATTCTTAAAGAGAGGAGGGGGATACACAGGGGTCTAACTCTGCATTCTTAAAGAGAGGAGGTGGATACACAGGGGTCTAAATCTGCATTCTTAAAGAGAGGAGGGGGATACACAGGTGTCTCACTCTGCATTCTTAAAGAGAGGAGGGGAATACACAGGGGTCTAACTCTGCATTCTTAAAGAGAGGAGGTGGATACACAGGGGTCTATCTCTGCATTCTTAAAGAGAGGAGGGGGATACACAGGTGTCTCACTCTGCATTCTTAAAGAGAGGAGGGGAATACACAGGTGTCTCACTCTGCATTCTTAAAGAGAGGAGGGGGATACACAGGGGTCTAACTCTGCATTCTTAAAGAGAGGAGGTGGGTACACAGGGGTCTAACTCTGCATTCTTAAAGAGAGGAGGGGGATACACAGGGGTCTAACTCTGCATTCTTAAAGAGAGGAGGGGGATAGACAGGTGTCTCACTCTGCATTCTTAAAGAGAGGAGGGGAATACACAGGTGTCTCACTCTGCATTCTTAAAGAGAGGAGGGGGATACACAGGTGTCTCACTCTGCATTCTTAAAGAGAGGAGGTGGATACACAGGGGTCTAACTCTGCATTCTTAAAGAGAGGAGGGGGATACACAGGGGTCTAACTCTGCATTCTTAAAGAGAGGAGGGGGATACACAGGTGTCTCACTCTGCATTCTTAAAGAGAGGAGAGGGATACACAGGTGTCTCACTCTGCATTCTTAAAGAGAGGAGGTGGATACACAGGGGTCTAACTCTGCATTCTTAAAGAGAGGAGGGGGATACACAGGGGTCTAACTCTGCATTCTTAAAGAGAGGAGGGGGATACACAGGTGTCTCACTCTGCATTCTTAAAGAGAGGAGGTGGATACACAGGGGTCTAACTCTGCATTCTTAAAGAGAGGAGGGGGATACACAGGGGTCTAACTCTGCATTCTTAAAGAGAGGAGGGGGATACACAGGTGTCTCACTCTGCATTCTTAAAGAGAGGAGGTGGATACACAGGGGCCTAACTCTGCATTGTTAAAGAGAGGAGAGGGATACACAGGGGTCTAACTCTGCATTCTTAAAGAGAGGAGGGGGATACACAGGTGTCTCACTCTGCATTCTTAAAGAGAGGAGGTGGATACACAGGGGTCTAACTCTGCATTCTTAAAGAGAGGAGGTGGATACACAGGGGTCTAACTCTGCATTCTTAAAGAGAGGAGGGGGATACACAGGTGTCTCACTCTGCATTCTTAAAGAGAGGATGGGGATACACAGGGGTCTAACTCTGCATTCTTAAAGAGAGGAGGGGGATACACAGGTGTCTCACTCTGCATTCTTAAAGAGAGGAGGTGGATACACAGTGGTCTAACTCTGCATTGTTAAAGAGAGGAGAGGGATACACAGGGGTCTAACTCTGCATTCTTAAAGAGAGGAGAGGGATACACAGGTGTCTCACTCTGCATTCTTAAAGAGAGGAGAGGGATACACAGGTGTCTCACTCTGCATTCTTAAAGAGAGGAGAGGGATACACAGGTGTCTCACTCTGCATTCTTAAAGAGAGGAGGGGAATACACAGGTGTCTCACTCTGCATTCTTAAAGAGAGGAGAGGGATACACAGGGGTCTAACTCTGCATTCTTAAAGAGAGGAGAGGGATACACAGGTGTCTCACTCTGTATTCTTAAAGAGAGGAGGGGAATACACAGGTGTCTCACTCTGCATTCTTAAAGAGAGGAGGGGAATACACAGGTGTCTCACTCTGCATTCTTAAAGAGAGGAGGGGAATACACAGGGGTCTCACTCTGCATTCTTAAAGAGAGGAGGGGGATACACAGGTGTCTCTCTCTGCATTCTTAAAGAGAGGAGGGGAATACACAGGGGTCTCACTCTGCATTCTTAAAGAGAGGAGGGGGATACACAGGTGTCTCACTCTACATTCTTAAAGAGAGGAGGGGAATACACAGGGGTCTAACTCTGCATTCTTAAAGAGAGGAGGGGGATACACAGGTGTCTCACTCTGCATTCTTAAAGAGAGGAGAGGGATACACAGGGGGCTAACTCTGCATTCTTATAGAGAGGAGGTGGATACACTGGGGTCTAACTCTACATTCTTAAAGAGAGGAGAGGAATACACAGGGGTCTAACTCTGCATTCTTAAAGAGAGGAGGGGGATACACAGGTGTCTCACTCTGCATTCTTAAAGAGAGGAGAGGAATACACAGGTGTCTCACTCTGCATTCTTAAAGAGAGGAGAGGGATACACAGGGGGCTAACTCTGCATTCTTATAGAGAGGAGGTGGATACACAGGGGTCTAACTCTGCATTCTTAAAGAGAGGAGGGGGATACACAGGTGTCTCACTCTGCATTCTTAAAGAGAGGAGAGGGATACACAGGTGTCTCACTCTGCATTCTTAAAGAGAGGAGAGGGATACACAGGGGGCTAACTCTGAATTCTTAAAGAGAGGAGGGGGATACACAGGTGTCTCACTCTGCATTCTTAAAGAGAGGAGAGGGATACACAGGGGGCTAACTCTGCATTCTTAAAGAGAGGAGGGGGATACACAGGGGTCTAACTCTGCATTCTTAAAGAGAGGTGGGGGGATACACAGGGGGCTAACTCTGCATTCTTAAAGAGAGGAGGGGGATACACAAGGGTCTAACTCTGCATTCTTAAAGAGAGGAGGGGGATACACAGGTGTCTCACTCTACATTCTTAAAGAGAGGAGGGGAATACATAGGTGTCTCACTCTGCATTCTTAAAGAGAGGAGGGGGATACACAGGGGTCTAACTCTGCATTCTTAAAGAGAGGAGGTGGATACACAGGTGTCTCACTCTACATTCTTAAAGAGAGGAGGGGAATACACAGGTGTCTCACTCTGCATTCTTAAAGAGAGGAGGGGGATACACAGAGGTCTAACTCTGCATTTTTAAAGAGAGGGGGGGGGATACACAGGGGGCTAACTCTGCATTCTTAAAGAGAGGAGGGGGATACACAAGGGTCTAACTCTGCATTCTTAAAGAGAGAAGGGGGATACACAGGTGTCTCACTCTGCATTCTTAAAGAGAGGAGGGGGATACACAGGGGTCTCACTCTGCATTCTTAAAGAGAGGAGAGGGATACACAGGTGTCTCACTCTGCATTCTTAAAGAGAGGAGGGGGATACACAGGGGTCTAACTCTGCATTCTTAAAGAGAGGAGGGGGATACACAGGTGTCTCACTCTGCATTCTTAAAGAGAGGAGGGGGATACACAGGGGTCTAACTCTGCATTCTTAAAGAGAGGAGGGGGATACACAGGTGTCTCACTCTGCATTCTTAAAGAGAGGAGAGGGATACACAGGGGGCTAACTCTGCATTCTTAAAGAGAGGAGGGGGATATACAGGGGTCTAACTCTGCATTCTTTAAGAGAGGAGGGGGAGACACAGGGGGCTAACTCTGCATTCTTAAAGAGAGGAGGGGGATACACAGGGGTCTCATTCTGCATTCTTAAAGAGAGGAGGGGGAGACACAGGGGGCTAACTCTGCATTCTTAAAGAGAGGAGAGGGATACACAGGGAGCTAACTCTGCATTCTTATAGAGAGGAGGTGGATACACAGGTGTCTCACTCTGCATTCTTAAAGAGAGGAGGGGAATACACAGGGGTCTCACTCTGCATTCATAAAGAGAGGAGGGGGATACACAGGGGTCTCACTCTGCATTCTTAAAGAGAGGAGGGGGATACACAGGTGTCTCACTCTACATTCTTAAAGAGAGGAGGGGGATACACAGGGGTCTAACTCTGCATTCTTAAAGAGAGGAGGCGGATACACAGGGGTCTAACTCTGCATTCTTAAAGAGAGGAGGCGGATACACAGGTGTCTCACTCTTCTTTCTTAAAGAGAGGAGGGGGATACACAGGTGTCTAACTCTGCATTCTTAAAGAGAGGAGAGGGATACACAGGGGTCTAACTGTACATCCTTAAAGAGAGGAGGCGGATACACAGGGGTCTAACTCTGCATTCTTAAAGAGAGGAGGCGGATACACAGGTGTCTCACTCTGCATTCTTAAAGAGAGGAGGCGGATACACAGGTGTCTCACTCTACATTCTTAAAGAGAGGAGGCGGATACACAGGGGTCTAACTCTACATTCTTAAAGAGAGGAGGCGGATACACAGGGGTCTAACTCTGCTTTCTTAAAGAGAGGAGGCGGATACACAGGTGTCTCACTCTGCATTCTTAAAGAGAGGAGGGGGATACACAGGGGTCTAACTCTGCATTCTTAAAGAGAGGAGGCGGATACACAGGGGTCTAACTCTGCATTCTTAAAGAGGGGGGGGGGTATACACAGGGGGCTAACTCTGCATTCTTAAAGAGAGGAGGTGGATACACAGGGGTCTAACTCTGCATTCTTAAAGAGAGGAGGCGGATACACAGGGGTCTAACTCTGCATTCTTAAAGAGAGGAGGCGGATACACAGGGGTCTAACTCTGCATTCTTAAAGAGGGGTGGGGGGTATACACAGGGGTCTAACTCTGCATTCTTAAAGAGAGGAGGTGGATACACAGGGGTCTAACTCTGCATTCTTAAAGAGGGGGGGGGTATACACAGGGGGCTAACTCTGCATTCTTAAAGAGAGGAGGTGGATACACAGGGGTCTCACTCTGCATTCTTAAAGAGAGGAGGTGGATACACAGGGGTCTAACTCTGCATTCTTAAAGAGAGGGGGGGGGGGATACACAGGGGGCTAACTCTGCATTCTTAAAGAGAGGAGGGGGATACACAGGGGTCTAACTCTGCATTCTTAAAGAGAGGAGGGGGATACACAGGGGTCTAACTCTGCATTCTTCAAGAGAGGAGGGGGATACACAGGTGTCTCACTCTGCATTCTTAAAGAGAGGAGAGGGATACACAGGGGTCTAACTCTGCATTCTTAAAGAGAGGGGGGGGATACACAGGGGGCTAACTCTGCATTCTTAAAGAGAGGAGGGGGATACACAGGTGTCTCACTCTGCATTCTTAAAGGGAGGAGAGGGATACACAGGGGGCTAACTCTGCATTCTTAAAGAGAGGAGGGGGATACACAGGTGTCTCACTCTACATTCTTAAAGAGAGGAGGGGAATACACAGGTGTCTCACTCTACATTCTTAAAGAGAGGAGGGGGATACACAGGGGTCTAACTCTGCATTCTTGAAGAGAGGAGGGGAATACACAGGTGTCTCACTCTGCATTCTTAAAGAGAGGAGGTGGATACACAGGTGTCTCACTCTACATTCTTAAAGAGAGGAGGGGAATACACAGGTGTCTCACTCTGCATTCTTAAAGAGAGGAGGGGGATACACAGGGGTCTAACTCTGCAATTTTAAAGAGAGGGGGGGGATACACAGGGGGCTAACTCTGCATTCTTAAAGAGAGGAGGGGGATACACAAGGGTCTAACTCTGCATTCTTAAAGAGAGGAGGGGGATACACAGGTGTCTCACTCTGCATTCTTAAAGAGAGAAGGGGGATACACAGGGGTCTCACTCTGCATTCTTAAAGAGAGGAGAGGGATACACAGGTGTCTCACTCTGCATTCTTAAAGAGAGGAGGGGGATACACAGGGGTCTAACTCTGCATTCTTAAAGAGAGGAGGGGGATACACAGGTGTCTCACTCTGCATTCTTAAAGAGAGGAGGGGGATACACAGGGGTCTAACTCTGCATTCTTAAAGAGAGGAGGGGGATACACAGGTGTCTCACTCTGCATTCTTAAAGAGAGGAGAGGGATACACAGGGGGCTAACTCTGCATTCTTAAAGAGAGGAGGGGGATATACAGGGGTCTAACTCTGCATTCTTTAAGAGAGGAGGGGGAGACACAGGGGGCTAACTCTGCATTCTTCAAGAGAGGAGGGGGATACACAGGGGTCTCACTCTGCATTCTTAAAGAGAGGAGGGGGAGACACAGGGGGCTAACTCTGCATTCTTAAAGAGAGGAGAGGGATACAATGGGGGCTAACTCTGCATTCTTAAAGAGAGGAGGGGGATACACAAGGGTCTAACTCTGCATTCTTAAAGAGAGGAGGGGGATACACAGGGGTCTAACTCTGCATTCTTAAAGAGAGGAGGCGGATACACAGGGGTCTAACTCTGCATTCTTAAAGAGAGGAGGCGGATACACAGGGGTCTAACTCTACATTCTTAAAGAGAGGAGGCGGATACACAGGGGTCTAACTCTGCATTCTTAAAGAGAGGAGGCGGATACACAGGTGTCTCACTCTGCATTCTTAAAGAGAGGAGGCGGATACACAGGTGTCTCACTCTGCATTCTTAAAGAGAGGAGAGGGATACACAGGGGTCTAACTCTACATTCTTAAAGAGAGGAGGCGGATACACAGGGGTCTAACTCTGCTTTCTTAAAGAGAGGAGGCGGATACACAGGTGTCTCACTCTGCATTCTTAAAGAGAGGAGGGGGATACACAGGGGTCTAACTCTGCATTCTTAAAGAGAGGAGCCGGATACACAGGGGTCCAACTCTGCAGTCTTAAAGAGAGGAGGTGGATACACAGGGGTCTAACTCTGCATTCTTAAAGAGAGGGGGGGGGGGTATACACAGGGGTCTAACTCTGCATTCTTAAAGAGAGGAGGTGGATAAACAGGGGTCTAACTCTGCATTCTTAAAGAGAGGAGGTGGATACACAGGGGTCTAACTCTGCATTCTTAAAGAGAGGGGGGGGGGGGTATACACAGGGGTCTAACTCTGCATTCTTAAAGAGAGGAGGTGGATACACAGGGGTCTAACTCTGCATTCTTAAAGAGAGGAGGCGGATACACAGGGGTCTCACTCTACATTCTTAAAGAGAGGAGGCGGATACACAGGGGTCTCACTCTGCATTCTTAAAGAGAGGAGGTGGATACACAGGGGTCTAACTCTGCATTCTTAAAGAGAGGGGGGGGGATACACAGGGGGCTAACTCTGCATTCTTAAAGAGAGGAGGGGGATACACAGGGGTCTAACTCTGCATTCTTAAAGAGAGGAGGGGGATACACAGGGGTCTAACTCTGCATTCTTAAAGAGAGGAGGGGGATACACAGGTGTCTCACTCTGCATTCTTAAAGAGAGGAGAGGGATACACAGGGGTCTAACTCTGCATTCTTAAAGAGAGGGGGGGGGATACACAGGGGGCTAACTCTGCATTCTTAAAGAGAGGAGGGGGATACACAGGTGTCTCACTCTGCATTCTTAAAGAGAGGAGAGGGATACACAGGGGGCTAACTCTGCATTCTTAAAGAGAGGAGGGGGATACACAGGTGTCTCACTCTACATTCTTAAAGAGAGGAGGGGAATACACAGGTGTCTCACTCTACATTCTTAAAGAGAGGAGGGGGATACACAGGGGTCTAACTCTGCATTCTTAAAGAGAGGAGGGGGATACACAGGGGTCTAACTCTGCATTCTTAAAGAGAGGAGGGGAATACACAGGTGTCTCACTCTGCATTCTTAAAGAGAGGAGGTGGATACACAGGTGTCTCACTCTACATTCTTAAAGAGAGGAGGGGAATACACAGGTGTCTCACTCTGCATTCTTAAAGAGAGGAGGGGGATACACAGGGGTCTAACTCTGCAATTTTAAAGAGAGGGGGGGGATACACAGGGGGCTAACTCTGCATTCTTAAAGAGAGGAGGGGGATACACAAGGGTCTAACTCTGCATTCTTAAAGAGAGGAGGGGGATACACAGGTGTCTCACTCTGCATTCTTGAAGAGAGAAGGGGGATACACAGGTTTCTCACTCTGCATTCTTAAAGAGAGGAGAGGGATACACAGGTGTCTCACTCTGCATTCTTAAAGAGAGGAGGGGGATACACAGGGGTCTAACTCTGCATTCTTAAAGAGAGGAGGGGGATACACAGGTGTCTCACTCTGCATTCTTAAAGAGAAGAGGGGGATACACAGGGGTCTAACTCTGCATTCTTAAAGAGAGGAGGGGGATACACAGGTGTCTCACTCTGCATTCTTAAAGAGAGGAGAGGGATACACAGGGGGCTAACTCTGCATTCTTAAAGAGAGGAGGGGGATATACAGGGGTCTAACTCTGCATTCTTTAAGAGAGGAGGGGGAGACACAGGGGGCTAACTCTGCATTCTTCAAGAGAGGAGGGGGATACACAGGGGTCTCACTCTGCATTCTTAAAGAGAGGAGGGGGAGACACAGGGGGCTAACTCTGCATTCTTAAAGAGAGGAGAGGGATACACAGGGGGCTAACTCTGCATTCTTATAGAGAGGAGGTGGATACACAGGTGTCTCACTCTGCATTCTTAAAGAGAGGAGGGGAATACACAGGGGTCTCACTCTGCATTCTTAAAGAGAGGAGAGGGATACACAGGTGTCTCACTCTACATTCTTAAAGAGAGGAGGGGGATACACAGGGGTCCAACTCTGCATTCTTAAAGAGAGGAGGCGGATACACAGGGGTCTAACTCTGCATTCTTAAAGAGAGGAGGCGGATACACAGGGGTCTAACTCTGCATTCTTAAAGAGAGGAGGCGGATACACAGGTGTCTCACTCTGCTTTCTTAAAGAGAGGAGGGGGATACACAGGTGTCTAACTCTGCATTCTTAAAGAGAGGAGGGGGATACACAGGGGTCTAACTCTGCATTCTTAAAGAGAGGAGGCGGATACACAGGGGTCTAACTCTGCATTCTTAAAGAGAGGAGGCGGATACACAGGTGTCTCACTCTGCATTCTTAAAGAGAGGAGGGGGATACACAGGGGTCTAACTCTGCATTCTTAAAGAGAGGAGGCGGATACACAGGGGTCTAACTCTGCATTCTTAAAGAGAGGAGGCGGATACACAGGGGTCTAACTCTACATTCTTAAAGAGCGGAGGCGGATACACAGGGGTCTAACTCTGCATTCTTAAAGAGAGGGGGCGGGGGATACACAGGGGGCTAACTCTGCATTCTTAAAGAGAGGAGGTGGATACACAGGGGTCTAACTCTGCATTCTTAAAGAGAGGAGGTGGATACACAGGGGTCTAACTCTGCATTCTTAAAGAGAGGGGGGGGGGGGATACACAGGGGGCTAACTCTGCATTCTTAAAGAGAGGAGGTGGATACACAGGGGTCTAACTCTGCATTCTTAAAGAGAGGAGGCGGATACACAGGGGTCTCACTCTACATTCTTAAAGAGAGGAGGGGGATACACAGGGGTCTCACTCTGCATTCTTAAAGAGAGGAGGTGGATACACAGGGGTCTAACTCTGCATTCTTAAAGAGAGGGGGGGGGGGATACACAGGGGGCTAACTCTGCATTCTTAAAGAGAGGAGGGGGATACACAGGGGTCTAACTCTGCATTCTTAAAGAGAGGAGGGGGATACACAG
>NW_027141827.1:12500-22500 GCF_036365525.1 Heterodontus francisci
TAATGAGTTGTCACTTCAACTTTTGGCCGCGGTTGGCTGCAATGAGTCTTGCCGGGCTTAATAGTCGGCGTGGGGGTGAATTTGCGAAGGTGGCCGTGTTTCGATGCATGTTTGCCGGCGTGTTTAGGAAGGTTGGGTGGGTGGGTGGGTGGTTGTGTGGGCGCCGTGGTCTGAGGGCACATCCTGTGGGATGTGGGAGGCGGGGGAAGGAGAGCGCCCTTGGTGCGTGTGTCTAGGCGATGCATTGCGGAAGGATGGGCGGGTGGGGCCGGGCGTGTGGGTTCCCGACTTATCGGTGAACCATTTGCTACTGCGGGGCCAAAGCAAAAGGGAAAGCATAAGGGCGCAGGCTGCCCTCTGCGGGACAGGTCCGGCCCTGACGCCGGTTTACGATTTCTCCGGTAAAGCACCTGTCGGGTGGCGACCGGAGGGTCTTTGCAGGGCCTGGATCTCCGAGCCCGTGGGACAGGCGGGAAAGGGTGGCGGCAGCCGGTTGAAGTCCCGACCCTGGGCAGCCTCCCGGTCTTACCTCCATAACTTCGGCGAGGAGGGTCCGATCCCCGCGCGGTCGACGGCAGGCGGTAGGGCTCGGAGGGGCGCGGCCTGGTCCGCGAGTGCCCCGGCGCCACCCCTCTGCCCGTCCGAGGGACAGTAGGAAATGGCCATACCGCTTTCCGGCCGATTGCCGCCGGACGTCCGGCCGCATTCGCTCGGTCTGCGCGGCCGGCGGTAGCCGGGGGCGAGGGGCATCGGGCGGTGGCGGAACCAGGCCGGCCCGACCGCTGGGGGCCGCCCGGGCGACGTTTGAATCTGTCGGGTCGGACCGCCGAATCCCGCGGGATTTCGGGATCGAATCTGCGGGTGGAATCGGCACCTCGTCCCGCTGTCCGGTTCCCCCCGGTCGACTGCAACGGGTTTCCGAGGCCCGTCGGTCAGGCGCGGTTCGCTCCGCAATCCGCCGGCCGATCGGCACCGGGCGGGGCTCTACGGAAAGAGGGGACCCTCCCGCGTCGAGTGCCGGCGCACCGACCCCGCAGGCTGACCGGGAAGGTGAAGACTCACCCCGCTGAATGCCCGGCCCCGGCTACCCTCCGGCTCCGGGGCCATAACTTCGGGGAGGGAGGTCCGATCCCCGCGCGGTCGACGGCAGGCGGTAGGGCTCGGAGGGGCGCGGCCTGGTCCGCGAGTGCCCCGGCGCCGCCCCTCTGCCCGTCCGAGGGACAGTAGGAAATGGCCATACCGCTTTCCGGCCGATTGCCGCCGGACGTCCGGCCGCATTCGCTCGGTCTGCGCGGCCGGCGGTAGCCGGGGGCGAGGGGCATCGGGCGGTGGCGGAACCAGGCCGGCCCGACCGCTGGGGGCCGCCCGGGCGACGTTTGAATCTGTCGGGTCGGACCGCCGAATCCCGCGGGATTTCGGGATCGAATCTGCGGGTGGAATCGGCACCTCGTCCCGCTGTCCGGTTCCCCCCCGTCGACTGCAACGGGTTTCCGAGGCCCGTCGGTCAGGCGCGGTTCGCTCCGCAATCCGCCGGCCGATCGGCACCGGGCGGGGCTCTACGGAAAGAGGGGACCCTCCGGCGTCGAGTGCCGGCGCACCGACCCCGCAGGCTGACCGGGAAGGTTAAGACTCACCCCGCTGAATGCCCGGCCCCGGGCACCCTCCGGCGCCGGGGCCATAACTTCGGGGAGGGAGGTCCGAGCTCCGCGCGGTCGACGGCAGGTGAAAGGGGCCGGTGCGCCGCGGAAGGCGACAGCAGTCCCGTCAGGCTGCACCTCTGCTCGGGCGAACGGCGTCAGGAAAAGGGGAGAGCACTTCCCCACCGATAGCTCCGGAACGCCCGGACCCATTGGCCCGCGGCACCGGTGGCTGCTAGAGGGCCTCCGGCGCCGTCAGCCGGGGTACGTCCCAGGCCGGCCGGACGGCGGGCAGCCGGAGGCAACGGCCTGGAACGGAGCCAGACTTGAGTCGTTCCGTGTGCCGTGGGCAAAAAGGCAGGGCTGCGGGTCAGCGCAGTTTGGCAAACCTAGCCGCAAGTGCGGGAAGGGCGGAGGAGCACACGGACGCCGCCTTCCCAAACTGAGCCCAAAGTGCCCAGGCATGCCCCCTTGATCTCGCCTAATCAGTGAGCCCAAAATAATTTCAGAGTGTGGAAACCTGATCCAAAAAGGTCGAAAAGAACGGCCAGAGATCAAGTCCGAAAGGGGAAATCAGTAACAAGCAAGCAGAGTAATCATTAACCAAAAAGCGCAAAATTATGTTAAAAGTGTGAAATCATTAACCAAAAAGTCGAAAATAATGTCCAGAGACCAAGTCCGAAAGTACAAATAATTAACCAGTAAGCAGAGTCATCATTAACCAAAAATCGCAAAAGTAAGTAAAAAGTGTGAAATCATTAACCAAAAATCGCAAAAGTAAGTAAAAAGTGTGAAATCATTAACCAAAAACTCGAAAATAATGTCCAGAGACTAAGTCCGAAAGGGCAAATGGTTAACCAGTAAGCAGAGTAATCATTAACCAAAAATCGCAAAAGTAAGTAAGAAGTGTGAAATCATTAACCAAAAATCGCAAAAGTAAGTAAAAAGTGTGAAATCATTAACCAAAAACTCGAAAATAATGTCCAGAGACCAAGTCCGAAAGGGCAAATGGTTAACCAGTAAGCAGAGTAATCATTAACCAAAAAGGGCAAAAGTAAGTAAAAAGTATGAAATCATTAACCAAAAAGCACAAAATTAAGTTAAAAGTGTGAAATCATTAACCAAAAAGTCGAAAATAATCTCCAGAGACTAAGTGCGAAAGGGCAAATGGTTAACCAGTAAGCAGAGTCATCATTAACCAAAAATCGCAAAAGTAAGTAAAAAGTGTGAAATCATTAACCAAAAACCCGAAAATAATGTCCAGAGACTAAGTCCAAAAGGGCAAATGGTTAACCAGTAAGCAGAGTAATCATTAACCAAAAATCGCAAAAGTAAGTAAAAAGTGTGAAATCATTAACCAAAAACTCGAAAATAATCTCCAGAGACTAAGTCCGAAAGGGCAAATGGTTAACCAGTAAGCAGAGTAATCATTAACCAAAAGGCGCAAAAGTAAGTAAAAAGTATGAAATCATTAACCAAAAAGCGCAAAAATATGTTAAAAGTGTGAAATCATTAACCAAAAACTCGAAAATAATGTCCAGAGACTAAGTCCGAAAGGGCAAATGGTTAACCAGTAAGCAGAGTAATCATTAACCAAAAATCGCAAAAGTAAGTAAGAAGTGTGAAATCATTAACCAAAAATCGCAAAAGTAAGTAAAAAGTGTGAAATCATTAACCAAAAACTCGAAAATAATGTCCAGAGACCAAGTCCGAAAGGGCAAATGGTTAACCAGTAAGCAGAGTAATCATTAACCAAAAAGGGCAAAAGTAAGTAAAAAGTATGAAATCATTAACCAAAAAGCACAAAATTAAGTTAAAAGTGTGAAATCATTAACCAAAAAGTCGAAAATAATCTCCAGAGACTAAGTGCGAAAGGGCAAATGGTTAACCAGTAAGCAGAGTCATCATTAACCAAAAATCGCAAAAGTAAGTAAAAAGTGTGAAATCATTAACCAAAAACCCGAAAATAATGTCCAGAGACTAAGTCCAAAAGGGCAAATGGTTAACCAGTAAGCAGAGTAATCATTAACCAAAAATCGCAAAAGTAAGTAAAAAGTGTGAAATCATTAACCAAAAACTCGAAAATAATCTCCAGAGACTAAGTCCGAAAGGGCAAATGGTTAACCAGTAAGCAGAGTAATCATTAACCAAAAGGCGCAAAAGTAAGTAAAAAGTATGAAATCATTAACCAAAAAGCGCAAAAATATGTTAAAAGTGTGAAATCATTAACCAAAAAGTCGAAAATAATGTGCAGAGACTAAGTCCGAAAGGGCAAATGGTTAACCAGTAAGCAGAGTAATCATTAACCAAAAAGCGCAAAAATATGTTAAAAGTGTGAAATCATTAACCAAAAACTCGAAAATAATGTGCAGAGACTAAGTCCGAAAGGGCAAATGGTTAACCAGTAAGCAGAGTAATCATTAACCAAAAATCGCAAAAGTAAGTAAAAAGTGTGAAATCATTAACCAAAAACTCGAAAATAATCTCCAGAGACTAAGTCCGAAAGGGCAAATGGTTAACCAGTAAGCAGAGTAATCATTAACCAAAAGGCGCAAAAGTAAGTAAAAAGTATGAAATCATTAACCAAAAAGCGCAAAAATATGTTAAAAGTGTGAAATCATTAACCAAAAAGTCGAAAATAATGTGCAGAGACTAAGTCCGAAAGGGCAAATGGTTAACCAGTAAGCAGAGTAATCATTAACCAAAAAGCGCAAAAATATGTTAAAAGTGTGAAATCATTAACCAAAAACTCGAAAATAATGTGCAGAGACTAAGTCCGAAAGGGCAAATGGTTAACCAGTAAGCAGAGTAATCATTAACCAAAAAGCTTAAAAATATGTTAAAGTGTGAAATCATTAACCAAAAACTCGAAAATAATCTCCAGAGACTAAGTCCGAAAGGGCAAATGGTTAACCAGTAAGCAGAGTAATCATTAACCAAAAAGGGCAAAAGTAAGTAAAAAGTATGAAATCATTAACCAAAAAGCACAAAATTAAGTTAAAAGTGTGAAATCATTAACCAAAAACTCGAAAATAATGTGCAGAGACTAAGTCCGAAAGGGCAAATGGTTAACCAGTAAGCAGAGTAATCATTAACCAAAAAGCGCAAAATTATGTTAAAAGTGTGAAATCATTAACCAAAAACTCGAAAATAATGTCCAGAGACCAAGTCCGAAAGTACAAATAATTAACCAGTAAGCAGAGTCATCATTAACCAAAAATCGCAAAAGTAAGTAAAAAGTGTGAAATCATTAACCAAAAATCGCAAAAGTAAGTAAAAAGTGTGAAATCATTAACCAAAAACTCGAAAATAATCTCCAGAGACTAAGTCCGAAAGGGCAAATGGTTAACCAGTAAGCAGAGTAATCATTAACCAAAAATCGCAAAAGTAAGTAAAAAGTGTGAAATCATTAACCAAAAATCGCAAAAGTAAGTAAAAAGTGTGAAATCATTAACCAAAAACTCGAAAATAATGTCCAGAGACCAAGTCCGAAAGGGCAAATGGTTAACCAGTAAGCAGAGTAATCATTAACCAAAAAGGGCAAAAGTAAGTAAAAAGTATGAAATCATTAACCAAAAAGCACAAAATTAAGTTAAAAGTGTGAAATCATTAACCAAAAAGTCGAAAATAATCTCCAGAGACTAAGTGCGAAAGGGCAAATGGTTAACCAGTAAGCAGAGTAATCATTAACCAAAAATCGCAAAAGTAAGTAAAAAGTATGAAATCATTAACCAAAAAGCACAAAATTAAGTTAAAAGTGTGAAATCATTAACCAAAATGTCGAAAACAATGTCCAGAGACTAAGTCCGAAAGGGCAAATGGTTAACCAGTAAGCAGAGTAATCATTAACCAAAAAGGGCAAAAGTAAGTAAAAAGTATGAAATCATTAACCAAAAAGCACAAAATTAAGTTAAAAGTGTGAAATCATTAACCAAAATGTCGAAAACAATGTCCAGAGACTAAGTCCGAAAGGGCAAATGGTTAACCAGTAAGCAGAGTAATCATTAACCAAAAATCGCAAAAGTAAGTAAAAAGTGTGAAATCATTAACCAAAAACCCGAAAATAATGTCCAGAGACTAAGTCCGAAAGGGCAAATGGTTAACCAGTAAGCAGAGTAATCATTAACCAAAAGGCGCAAAAGTAAGTAAAAAGTATGAAATCATTAACCAAAAAGCGCAAAAATATGTTAAAAGTGTGAAATCATTAACCAAAAAGTCGAAAATAATGTGCAGAGACTAAGTCCGAAAGGGCAAATGGTTAACCAGTAAGCAGAGTAATCATTAACCAAAAAGCGCAAAAATATGTTAAAAGTGTGAAATCATTAACCAAAAACTCGAAAATAATGTGCAGAGACTAAGTCCGAAAGGGCAAATGGTTAACCAGTAAGCAGAGTAATCATTAACCAAAAATCGCAAAAGTAAGTAAAAAGTATGAAATCATTAACCAAAAAGCACAAAATTAAGTTAAAAGTGTGAAATCATTAACCAAAATGTCGAAAACAATGTCCAGAGACTAAGTCCGAAAGGGCAAATGGTTAACCAGTAAGCAGAGTAATCATTAACCAAAAAGGGCAAAAGTAAGTAAAAAGTATGAAATCATTAACCAAAAAGCACAAAATTAAGTTAAAAGTGTGAAATCATTAACCAAAATGTCGAAAACAATGTCCAGAGACTAAGTCCGAAAGGGCAAATGGTTAACCAGTAAGCAGAGTAATCATTAACCAAAAATCGCAAAAGTAAGTAAAAAGTGTGAAATCATTAACCAAAAACCCGAAAATAATGTCCAGAGACTAAGTCCGAAAGGGCAAATGGTTAACCAGTAAGCAGAGTAATCATTAACCAAAAATCGCAAAAGTAAGTAAAAAGTATGAAATCATTAACCAAAAAGCACAAAATTAAGTTAAAAGTGTGAAATCATTAACCAAAATGTCGAAAACAATGTCCAGAGACTAAGTCCGAAAGGGCAAATGGTTAACCAGTAAGCAGAGTAATCATTAACCAAAAAGGGCAAAAGTAAGTAAAAAGTATGAAATCATTAACCAAAAAGCACAAAATTAAGTTAAAAGTGTGAAATCATTAACCAAAATGTCGAAAACAATGTCCAGAGACTAAGTCCGAAAGGGCAAATGGTTAACCAGTAAGCAGAGTAATCATTAACCAAAAATCGCAAAAGTAAGTAAAAAGTGTGAAATCATTAACCAAAAAGCGCAAAAATATGTTAAAAGTGTGAAATCATTAACCAAAAACTCGAAAATAATGTGCAGAGACTAAGTCCAAAAGGGCAAATGGTTAACCAGTAAGCAGAGTAATCATTAACCAAAATGCGCAAAAGTAAGTAAAAAGTGTGAAATCATTAACCAAAAATCGCAAAAGTAAGTAAAAAGTGTGAAATCATTAACCAAAAACTCGAAAATAATCTCCAGAGACTAAGTCCGAAAGGGCAAATGGTTAACCAGTAAGCAGAGTAATCATTAACCAAAAATCGCAAAAGTAAGTAAAAAGTGTGAAATCATTAACCAAAAACTCGAAAATAATGTCCAGAGACTAAGTCCAAAAGGGCAAATGGTTAACCAGTAAGCAGAGTAATCATTAACCAAAAAGCGCAAAAGTAAGTAAAAAGTATGAAATCATTAACCAAAAACTCGAAAATAATGTGCAGAGACTAAGTCCGAAAGGGCAAATGGTTAACCAGTAAGCAGAGTAATCATTAACCAAAAAGCGCAAAAATATGTTAAAAGTGTGAAATCATTAACCAAAAACTCGAAAATAATGTCCAGAGACTAAGTCCGAAAGGGCAAATGGTTAACCAGTAAGCAGAGTAATCATTAACCAAAATGCGCAAAAGTAAGTAAAAAGTGTGAAATCATTAACCAAAAATCGCAAAAGTAAGTAAAAAGTGTGAAATCATTAACCAAAAACTCGAAAATAATCTCCAGAGACTAAGTCCGAAAGGGCAAATAATTAACCAGTAAGCAGAGTAATCATTAACCAAAAAGCGCAAAAATATGTTAAAAGTGTGAAATCATTAACCAAAAACTCGAAAATAATGTCCAGAGACTAAGTCCGAAAGGGCAAATAATTAACCAGTAAGCAGAGTAATCATTAACCAAAAAGCGCAAAAGTAAGTAAAAAGTGTGAAATCATTAACCAAAAAGTCGAAAATAATGCCCAGAGACTAAGTCCGAAAGGGCAAATGGTTAACCAGAAAATCCGTCGAATAATGTCCAGAGACTAAGTCCGAAAGGGCAAATGGTTAACCAGTGGAAGGGCGATCAAGCGGAAAAATTTGCCCCGGTTACCCGGGATGGAGTTCCAGAGGTCCGGCCAGAGTTGTCAAATTCGTCCCGCTGATCGGACGCTTGTCATTCGGGTGGCTGGGGGTTGGCGGGGTATCTGCACAGTAGTAGGAGGTGGCAAGTCGGGACTTGGACGTTTATTCCAAGAGTCCACCCGAGCCTCCAGGTCTGCAGAGACCGACCCTAGCTGCCGCCCAACCGACTTTTAAGCCTTTTTCGGATGGGGATTTTTTCCCATTTTCGTCCATTTTTCGGGTTTTCTGTCGGGCTTAATAGGCGGCAGCCTGACCCCCGGCCGAGGCGGGGGGCGCACTCTCCCTTGCGTAAGGGTCCGGATTTGCCCCGGAAAGTGCCCCCGACGGCCTCCCGACCCGGGTGCCTGCAGGGCGGGGGAAAGGGTAGTCCCAGCCGCAGGAAATCATTAACCAAAAGACTTAGCCGTCGGGGCAGAGGCTAAGACCCGGGCTGGTGAAATCATTAACCAAAAGGAATGCACCCTTTTCCGAAAGTGCAGGCCGAAATAAGGCGAGCCTTGGGCCGGGAAGGCCAAAACCCCCAACTCATGGAAGTGTATGGGGTCGGACTCGGCGACTTTCCCGGGCCCCGAGTTGACCTTTCCCCACGGGGGCGGTCAAGTTGCTCCCGCCAAGAGGGCACGTTGCATTTGCTGCCGCTCTAGTCCCCGGGCTAGTTAATCAGTTGCCGTCGGAAGTCCCGATGCCGAAATGAAAAATGGCCGTTGCGGCGATTTGGCGCCTCATTTTCGGAAGGACTACCGGCAGGCAACCCGCCGAATTGACACTTGCGATTCGGGTGGCTGGGGGTTGGCGGGGTACCCGGAGATTTTCGGGAACTCGATTTTCAGAACTTTTGCTGGCAGCGGTTGCACTTGCAAAGTGGCCGAAGAAGTGCTCCCTCAAGGAAGGACCTTCTTTTGAAATAAAAGACCTTCCGAAGAGTGCCTGGAAGTCATTTATGAGCATTTAAGGGTAAATCTGGCGGACTTTCCATGCTCTGTTGCCGGCTCTGAAATATCGCACAGTTGGGTCTAGGCCGGTAGACTGGCTGTGAAAACAGACAAAGTGTTTTGGCGAGCGAGAGAAAACAAGGCCTTGGAACAGATTGGGGGGTGCGGAGGCACACCACACCCACAGGAAAAGAATTAATAAAAAAAAAACCAAAGTCTTATGACATGTCTGTTGGTACAGTGAGAAAAGCAAAGAAGGGAGGCTGCGATGGCAGAGCAAAGCCGACCTTCATACAGATATACATGTCAAAGAAAGAAACTATGCCCGCAAAAGACTTGGTGCGAAATAACAAGGCTCCTTGTGAACGGTTATCTTTGTCTGTCAGGCGCAGATTGTGGCGGCGTCGCCTGGTTTCCTTGGGTTGCACTACATGTATGTCCTATTCTCAAACGAAAAGTGCGTGCCCAGAATTTTGTCCAAGTTAGGCGACGCACGCCGGCTGGCATCACCTCTCCGTGCGAGCGCCGAAAGCTTTGGTCGACCTGTTTGGCTACGCTGGTCGCGGTTGCTCCTTACAGTGATGGGGACGGAAAACCGATGCGAGTTGACCAGGCGACGTCAACCAAGTTGTGCATGCTTTCTCCCCCCCCCCGCCGCCGCCAACCCCACACTGTGTGAAAGGAAAAAAAAGTGCGTGCCCAGGTCACTCGATCGATACGGCGAGGACTGTCCGACGTTGGAGGGCCCAGGCGGGCTAGCATTTATTTGCTGGTGTTTCAGGCTCAGCGGTTACCTCCCGTTTCTGTCCCTTGTGTCAGACGGACATTCCTCTCGAGAGTTTGGCCACTTGGTCGGCGGCGTGCTAGGTAGATTACTCGTTGTGCGCCGTCTCCTGTGTGCCGATCTCTGTGCTGTTCGTGTGAGGCCGAGACGTCCCACTGGTCGCTACCGCAGTGGTCCGATTGTGAAGCTCCGGAGCGGGGCGTCCCGTTCCGGCCAGCTCGAGCACTCGATTTCTCTAGCACCAGAGCAAGGGCACACGCGCGGTGTGTGTGTGTATGCTTTGTATTTGTCGGTTACCGGTTTTTGTTGCACGAAT
>NW_027141827.1:35000-42500 GCF_036365525.1 Heterodontus francisci
AGGGAGGTCCGATCCCCGCGCGGTCGACGGCAGGCGGTAGGGCTCGGAGGGGCGCGGCCTGGTCCGCGAGTGCCCCGGCGCCGCCCCTCTGCCCGTCCGAGGGACAGTAGGAAATGGCCATACCGCTTTCCGGCCGATTGCCGCCGGACGTCCGGCCGCATTCGCTCGGTCTGCGCGGCCGGCGGTAGCCGGGGGCGAGGGGCATCGGGCGGTGGCGGAACCAGGCCGGCCCGACCGCTGGGGGCCGCCCGGGCGACGTTTGAATCTGTCGGGTCGGACCGCCGAATCCCGCGGGATTTCGGGATCGAATCTGCGGGTGGAATCGGCACCTCGTCCCGCTGTCCGGTTCCCCCCCGTCGACTGCAACGGGTTTCCGAGGCCCGTCGGTCAGGCGCGGTTCGCTCCGCAATCCGCCGGCCGATCGGCACCGGGCGGGGCTCTACGGAAAGAGGGGACCCTCCGGCGTCGAGTGCCGGCGCACCGACCCCGCAGGCTGACCGGGAAGGTTAAGACTCACCCCGCTGAATGCCCGGCCCCGGGCACCCTCCGGCGCCGGGGCCATAACTTCGGGGAGGGAGGTCCGAGCTCCGCGCGGTCGACGGCAGGTGAAAGGGGCCGGTGCGCCGCGGAAGGCGACAGCAGTCCCGTCAGGCTGCACCTCTGCTCGGGCGAACGGCGTCAGGAAAAGGGGAGAGCACTTCCCCACCGATAGCTCCGGAACGCCCGGACCCATTGGCCCGCGGCACCGGTGGCTGCTAGAGGGCCTCCGGCGCCGTCAGCCGGGGTACGTCCCAGGCCGGCCGGACGGCGGGCAGCCGGAGGCAACGGCCTGGAACGGAGCCAGACTTGAGTCGTTCCGTGTGCCGTGGGCAAAAAGGCAGGGCTGCGGGTCAGCGCAGTTTGGCAAACCTAGCCGCAAGTGCGGGAAGGGCGGAGGAGCACACGGACGCCGCCTTCCCAAACTGAGCCCAAAGTGCCCAGGCATGCCCCCTTGATCTCGCCTAATCAGTGAGCCCAAAATAATTTCAGAGTGTGGAAACCTGATCCAAAAAGGTCGAAAAGAACGGCCAGAGATCAAGTCCGAAAGGGGAAATCAGTAACAAGCAAGCAGAGTAATCATTAACCAAAAAGCGCAAAATTATGTTAAAAGTGTGAAATCATTAACCAAAAAGTCGAAAATAATGTCCAGAGACCAAGTCCGAAAGTACAAATAATTAACCAGTAAGCAGAGTCATCATTAACCAAAAATCGCAAAAGTAAGTAAAAAGTGTGAAATCATTAACCAAAAATCGCAAAAGTAAGTAAAAAGTGTGAAATCATTAACCAAAAACTCGAAAATAATGTCCAGAGACTAAGTCCGAAAGGGCAAATGGTTAACCAGTAAGCAGAGTAATCATTAACCAAAAATCGCAAAAGTAAGTAAGAAGTGTGAAATCATTAACCAAAAATCGCAAAAGTAAGTAAAAAGTGTGAAATCATTAACCAAAAACTCGAAAATAATGTCCAGAGACCAAGTCCGAAAGGGCAAATGGTTAACCAGTAAGCAGAGTAATCATTAACCAAAAAGGGCAAAAGTAAGTAAAAAGTATGAAATCATTAACCAAAAAGCACAAAATTAAGTTAAAAGTGTGAAATCATTAACCAAAAAGTCGAAAATAATCTCCAGAGACTAAGTGCGAAAGGGCAAATGGTTAACCAGTAAGCAGAGTCATCATTAACCAAAAATCGCAAAAGTAAGTAAAAAGTGTGAAATCATTAACCAAAAACCCGAAAATAATGTCCAGAGACTAAGTCCAAAAGGGCAAATGGTTAACCAGTAAGCAGAGTAATCATTAACCAAAAATCGCAAAAGTAAGTAAAAAGTGTGAAATCATTAACCAAAAACTCGAAAATAATCTCCAGAGACTAAGTCCGAAAGGGCAAATGGTTAACCAGTAAGCAGAGTAATCATTAACCAAAAGGCGCAAAAGTAAGTAAAAAGTATGAAATCATTAACCAAAAAGCGCAAAAATATGTTAAAAGTGTGAAATCATTAACCAAAAAGTCGAAAATAATGTGCAGAGACTAAGTCCGAAAGGGCAAATGGTTAACCAGTAAGCAGAGTAATCATTAACCAAAAAGCGCAAAAATATGTTAAAAGTGTGAAATCATTAACCAAAAACTCGAAAATAATGTGCAGAGACTAAGTCCGAAAGGGCAAATGGTTAACCAGTAAGCAGAGTAATCATTAACCAAAAATCGCAAAAGTAAGTAAAAAGTGTGAAATCATTAACCAAAAACTCGAAAATAATCTCCAGAGACTAAGTCCGAAAGGGCAAATGGTTAACCAGTAAGCAGAGTAATCATTAACCAAAAGGCGCAAAAGTAAGTAAAAAGTATGAAATCATTAACCAAAAAGCGCAAAAATATGTTAAAAGTGTGAAATCATTAACCAAAAAGTCGAAAATAATGTGCAGAGACTAAGTCCGAAAGGGCAAATGGTTAACCAGTAAGCAGAGTAATCATTAACCAAAAAGCGCAAAAATATGTTAAAAGTGTGAAATCATTAACCAAAAACTCGAAAATAATGTGCAGAGACTAAGTCCGAAAGGGCAAATGGTTAACCAGTAAGCAGAGTAATCATTAACCAAAAAGCTTAAAAATATGTTAAAGTGTGAAATCATTAACCAAAAACTCGAAAATAATCTCCAGAGACTAAGTCCGAAAGGGCAAATGGTTAACCAGTAAGCAGAGTAATCATTAACCAAAAAGGGCAAAAGTAAGTAAAAAGTATGAAATCATTAACCAAAAAGCACAAAATTAAGTTAAAAGTGTGAAATCATTAACCAAAAACTCGAAAATAATGTGCAGAGACTAAGTCCGAAAGGGCAAATGGTTAACCAGTAAGCAGAGTAATCATTAACCAAAAAGCGCAAAATTATGTTAAAAGTGTGAAATCATTAACCAAAAACTCGAAAATAATGTCCAGAGACCAAGTCCGAAAGTACAAATAATTAACCAGTAAGCAGAGTCATCATTAACCAAAAATCGCAAAAGTAAGTAAAAAGTGTGAAATCATTAACCAAAAATCGCAAAAGTAAGTAAAAAGTGTGAAATCATTAACCAAAAACTCGAAAATAATCTCCAGAGACTAAGTCCGAAAGGGCAAATGGTTAACCAGTAAGCAGAGTAATCATTAACCAAAAATCGCAAAAGTAAGTAAAAAGTGTGAAATCATTAACCAAAAATCGCAAAAGTAAGTAAAAAGTGTGAAATCATTAACCAAAAACTCGAAAATAATGTCCAGAGACCAAGTCCGAAAGGGCAAATGGTTAACCAGTAAGCAGAGTAATCATTAACCAAAAAGGGCAAAAGTAAGTAAAAAGTATGAAATCATTAACCAAAAAGCACAAAATTAAGTTAAAAGTGTGAAATCATTAACCAAAAAGTCGAAAATAATCTCCAGAGACTAAGTGCGAAAGGGCAAATGGTTAACCAGTAAGCAGAGTAATCATTAACCAAAAATCGCAAAAGTAAGTAAAAAGTATGAAATCATTAACCAAAAAGCACAAAATTAAGTTAAAAGTGTGAAATCATTAACCAAAATGTCGAAAACAATGTCCAGAGACTAAGTCCGAAAGGGCAAATGGTTAACCAGTAAGCAGAGTAATCATTAACCAAAAAGGGCAAAAGTAAGTAAAAAGTATGAAATCATTAACCAAAAAGCACAAAATTAAGTTAAAAGTGTGAAATCATTAACCAAAATGTCGAAAACAATGTCCAGAGACTAAGTCCGAAAGGGCAAATGGTTAACCAGTAAGCAGAGTAATCATTAACCAAAAATCGCAAAAGTAAGTAAAAAGTGTGAAATCATTAACCAAAAACCCGAAAATAATGTCCAGAGACTAAGTCCGAAAGGGCAAATGGTTAACCAGTAAGCAGAGTAATCATTAACCAAAAGGCGCAAAAGTAAGTAAAAAGTATGAAATCATTAACCAAAAAGCGCAAAAATATGTTAAAAGTGTGAAATCATTAACCAAAAAGTCGAAAATAATGTGCAGAGACTAAGTCCGAAAGGGCAAATGGTTAACCAGTAAGCAGAGTAATCATTAACCAAAAAGCGCAAAAATATGTTAAAAGTGTGAAATCATTAACCAAAAACTCGAAAATAATGTGCAGAGACTAAGTCCGAAAGGGCAAATGGTTAACCAGTAAGCAGAGTAATCATTAACCAAAAATCGCAAAAGTAAGTAAAAAGTATGAAATCATTAACCAAAAAGCACAAAATTAAGTTAAAAGTGTGAAATCATTAACCAAAATGTCGAAAACAATGTCCAGAGACTAAGTCCGAAAGGGCAAATGGTTAACCAGTAAGCAGAGTAATCATTAACCAAAAAGGGCAAAAGTAAGTAAAAAGTATGAAATCATTAACCAAAAAGCACAAAATTAAGTTAAAAGTGTGAAATCATTAACCAAAATGTCGAAAACAATGTCCAGAGACTAAGTCCGAAAGGGCAAATGGTTAACCAGTAAGCAGAGTAATCATTAACCAAAAATCGCAAAAGTAAGTAAAAAGTGTGAAATCATTAACCAAAAACCCGAAAATAATGTCCAGAGACTAAGTCCGAAAGGGCAAATGGTTAACCAGTAAGCAGAGTAATCATTAACCAAAAATCGCAAAAGTAAGTAAAAAGTATGAAATCATTAACCAAAAAGCACAAAATTAAGTTAAAAGTGTGAAATCATTAACCAAAATGTCGAAAACAATGTCCAGAGACTAAGTCCGAAAGGGCAAATGGTTAACCAGTAAGCAGAGTAATCATTAACCAAAAAGGGCAAAAGTAAGTAAAAAGTATGAAATCATTAACCAAAAAGCACAAAATTAAGTTAAAAGTGTGAAATCATTAACCAAAATGTCGAAAACAATGTCCAGAGACTAAGTCCGAAAGGGCAAATGGTTAACCAGTAAGCAGAGTAATCATTAACCAAAAATCGCAAAAGTAAGTAAAAAGTGTGAAATCATTAACCAAAAAGCGCAAAAATATGTTAAAAGTGTGAAATCATTAACCAAAAACTCGAAAATAATGTGCAGAGACTAAGTCCAAAAGGGCAAATGGTTAACCAGTAAGCAGAGTAATCATTAACCAAAATGCGCAAAAGTAAGTAAAAAGTGTGAAATCATTAACCAAAAATCGCAAAAGTAAGTAAAAAGTGTGAAATCATTAACCAAAAACTCGAAAATAATCTCCAGAGACTAAGTCCGAAAGGGCAAATGGTTAACCAGTAAGCAGAGTAATCATTAACCAAAAATCGCAAAAGTAAGTAAAAAGTGTGAAATCATTAACCAAAAACTCGAAAATAATGTCCAGAGACTAAGTCCAAAAGGGCAAATGGTTAACCAGTAAGCAGAGTAATCATTAACCAAAAAGCGCAAAAGTAAGTAAAAAGTATGAAATCATTAACCAAAAACTCGAAAATAATGTGCAGAGACTAAGTCCGAAAGGGCAAATGGTTAACCAGTAAGCAGAGTAATCATTAACCAAAAAGCGCAAAAATATGTTAAAAGTGTGAAATCATTAACCAAAAACTCGAAAATAATGTCCAGAGACTAAGTCCGAAAGGGCAAATGGTTAACCAGTAAGCAGAGTAATCATTAACCAAAATGCGCAAAAGTAAGTAAAAAGTGTGAAATCATTAACCAAAAATCGCAAAAGTAAGTAAAAAGTGTGAAATCATTAACCAAAAACTCGAAAATAATCTCCAGAGACTAAGTCCGAAAGGGCAAATAATTAACCAGTAAGCAGAGTAATCATTAACCAAAAAGCGCAAAAATATGTTAAAAGTGTGAAATCATTAACCAAAAACTCGAAAATAATGTCCAGAGACTAAGTCCGAAAGGGCAAATAATTAACCAGTAAGCAGAGTAATCATTAACCAAAAAGCGCAAAAGTAAGTAAAAAGTGTGAAATCATTAACCAAAAAGTCGAAAATAATGCCCAGAGACTAAGTCCGAAAGGGCAAATGGTTAACCAGAAAATCCGTCGAATAATGTCCAGAGACTAAGTCCGAAAGGGCAAATGGTTAACCAGTGGAAGGGCGATCAAGCGGAAAAATTTGCCCCGGTTACCCGGGATGGAGTTCCAGAGGTCCGGCCAGAGTTGTCAAATTCGTCCCGCTGATCGGACGCTTGTCATTCGGGTGGCTGGGGGTTGGCGGGGTATCTGCACAGTAGTAGGAGGTGGCAAGTCGGGACTTGGACGTTTATTCCAAGAGTCCACCCGAGCCTCCAGGTCTGCAGAGACCGACCCTAGCTGCCGCCCAACCGACTTTTAAGCCTTTTTCGGATGGGGATTTTTTCCCATTTTCGTCCATTTTTCGGGTTTTCTGTCGGGCTTAATAGGCGGCAGCCTGACCCCCGGCCGAGGCGGGGGGCGCACTCTCCCTTGCGTAAGGGTCCGGATTTGCCCCGGAAAGTGCCCCCGACGGCCTCCCGACCCGGGTGCCTGCAGGGCGGGGGAAAGGGTAGTCCCAGCCGCAGGAAATCATTAACCAAAAGACTTAGCCGTCGGGGCAGAGGCTAAGACCCGGGCTGGTGAAATCATTAACCAAAAGGAATGCACCCTTTTCCGAAAGTGCAGGCCGAAATAAGGCGAGCCTTGGGCCGGGAAGGCCAAAACCCCCAACTCATGGAAGTGTATGGGGTCGGACTCGGCGACTTTCCCGGGCCCCGAGTTGACCTTTCCCCACGGGGGCGGTCAAGTTGCTCCCGCCAAGAGGGCACGTTGCATTTGCTGCCGCTCTAGTCCCCGGGCTAGTTAATCAGTTGCCGTCGGAAGTCCCGATGCCGAAATGAAAAATGGCCGTTGCGGCGATTTGGCGCCTCATTTTCGGAAGGACTACCGGCAGGCAACCCGCCGAATTGACACTTGCGATTCGGGTGGCTGGGGGTTGGCGGGGTACCCGGAGATTTTCGGGAACTCGATTTTCAGAACTTTTGCTGGCAGCGGTTGCACTTGCAAAGTGGCCGAAGAAGTGCTCCCTCAAGGAAGGACCTTCTTTTGAAATAAAAGACCTTCCGAAGAGTGCCTGGAAGTCATTTATGAGCATTTAAGGGTAAATCTGGCGGACTTTCCATGCTCTGTTGCCGGCTCTGAAATATCGCACAGTTGGGTCTAGGCCGGTAGACTGGCTGTGAAAACAGACAAAGTGTTTTGGCGAGCGAGAGAAAACAAGGCCTTGGAACAGATTGGGGGGTGCGGAGGCACACCACACCCACAGGAAAAGAATTAATAAAAAAAAAACCAAAGTCTTATGACATGTCTGTTGGTACAGTGAGAAAAGCAAAGAAGGGAGGCTGCGATGGCAGAGCAAAGCCGACCTTCATACAGATATACATGTCAAAGAAAGAAACTATGCCCGCAAAAGACTTGGTGCGAAATAACAAGGCTCCTTGTGAACGGTTATCTTTGTCTGTCAGGCGCAGATTGTGGCGGCGTCGCCTGGTTTCCTTGGGTTGCACTA
>NW_027141827.1:55000-62500 GCF_036365525.1 Heterodontus francisci
TCCGCGCGGTCGACGGCAGGTGAAAGGGGCCGGTGCGCCGCGGAAGGCGACAGCAGTCCCGTCAGGCTGCACCTCTGCTCGGGCGAACGGCGTCAGGAAAAGGGGAGAGCACTTCCCCACCGATAGCTCCGGAACGCCCGGACCCATTGGCCCGCGGCACCGGTGGCTGCTAGAGGGCCTCCGGCGCCGTCAGCCGGGGTACGTCCCAGGCCGGCCGGACGGCGGGCAGCCGGAGGCAACGGCCTGGAACGGAGCCAGACTTGAGTCGTTCCGTGTGCCGTGGGCAAAAAGGCAGGGCTGCGGGTCAGCGCAGTTTGGCAAACCTAGCCGCAAGTGCGGGAAGGGCGGAGGAGCACACGGACGCCGCCTTCCCAAACTGAGCCCAAAGTGCCCAGGCATGCCCCCTTGATCTCGCCTAATCAGTGAGCCCAAAATAATTTCAGAGTGTGGAAACCTGATCCAAAAAGGTCGAAAAGAACGGCCAGAGATCAAGTCCGAAAGGGGAAATCAGTAACAAGCAAGCAGAGTAATCATTAACCAAAAAGCGCAAAATTATGTTAAAAGTGTGAAATCATTAACCAAAAAGTCGAAAATAATGTCCAGAGACCAAGTCCGAAAGTACAAATAATTAACCAGTAAGCAGAGTCATCATTAACCAAAAATCGCAAAAGTAAGTAAAAAGTGTGAAATCATTAACCAAAAATCGCAAAAGTAAGTAAAAAGTGTGAAATCATTAACCAAAAACTCGAAAATAATGTCCAGAGACTAAGTCCGAAAGGGCAAATGGTTAACCAGTAAGCAGAGTAATCATTAACCAAAAATCGCAAAAGTAAGTAAGAAGTGTGAAATCATTAACCAAAAATCGCAAAAGTAAGTAAAAAGTGTGAAATCATTAACCAAAAACTCGAAAATAATGTCCAGAGACCAAGTCCGAAAGGGCAAATGGTTAACCAGTAAGCAGAGTAATCATTAACCAAAAAGGGCAAAAGTAAGTAAAAAGTATGAAATCATTAACCAAAAAGCACAAAATTAAGTTAAAAGTGTGAAATCATTAACCAAAAAGTCGAAAATAATCTCCAGAGACTAAGTGCGAAAGGGCAAATGGTTAACCAGTAAGCAGAGTCATCATTAACCAAAAATCGCAAAAGTAAGTAAAAAGTGTGAAATCATTAACCAAAAACCCGAAAATAATGTCCAGAGACTAAGTCCAAAAGGGCAAATGGTTAACCAGTAAGCAGAGTAATCATTAACCAAAAATCGCAAAAGTAAGTAAAAAGTGTGAAATCATTAACCAAAAACTCGAAAATAATCTCCAGAGACTAAGTCCGAAAGGGCAAATGGTTAACCAGTAAGCAGAGTAATCATTAACCAAAAGGCGCAAAAGTAAGTAAAAAGTATGAAATCATTAACCAAAAAGCGCAAAAATATGTTAAAAGTGTGAAATCATTAACCAAAAACTCGAAAATAATGTCCAGAGACTAAGTCCGAAAGGGCAAATGGTTAACCAGTAAGCAGAGTAATCATTAACCAAAAATCGCAAAAGTAAGTAAGAAGTGTGAAATCATTAACCAAAAATCGCAAAAGTAAGTAAAAAGTGTGAAATCATTAACCAAAAACTCGAAAATAATGTCCAGAGACCAAGTCCGAAAGGGCAAATGGTTAACCAGTAAGCAGAGTAATCATTAACCAAAAAGGGCAAAAGTAAGTAAAAAGTATGAAATCATTAACCAAAAAGCACAAAATTAAGTTAAAAGTGTGAAATCATTAACCAAAAAGTCGAAAATAATCTCCAGAGACTAAGTGCGAAAGGGCAAATGGTTAACCAGTAAGCAGAGTCATCATTAACCAAAAATCGCAAAAGTAAGTAAAAAGTGTGAAATCATTAACCAAAAACCCGAAAATAATGTCCAGAGACTAAGTCCAAAAGGGCAAATGGTTAACCAGTAAGCAGAGTAATCATTAACCAAAAATCGCAAAAGTAAGTAAAAAGTGTGAAATCATTAACCAAAAACTCGAAAATAATCTCCAGAGACTAAGTCCGAAAGGGCAAATGGTTAACCAGTAAGCAGAGTAATCATTAACCAAAAGGCGCAAAAGTAAGTAAAAAGTATGAAATCATTAACCAAAAAGCGCAAAAATATGTTAAAAGTGTGAAATCATTAACCAAAAAGTCGAAAATAATGTGCAGAGACTAAGTCCGAAAGGGCAAATGGTTAACCAGTAAGCAGAGTAATCATTAACCAAAAAGCGCAAAAATATGTTAAAAGTGTGAAATCATTAACCAAAAACTCGAAAATAATGTGCAGAGACTAAGTCCGAAAGGGCAAATGGTTAACCAGTAAGCAGAGTAATCATTAACCAAAAATCGCAAAAGTAAGTAAAAAGTGTGAAATCATTAACCAAAAACTCGAAAATAATCTCCAGAGACTAAGTCCGAAAGGGCAAATGGTTAACCAGTAAGCAGAGTAATCATTAACCAAAAGGCGCAAAAGTAAGTAAAAAGTATGAAATCATTAACCAAAAAGCGCAAAAATATGTTAAAAGTGTGAAATCATTAACCAAAAAGTCGAAAATAATGTGCAGAGACTAAGTCCGAAAGGGCAAATGGTTAACCAGTAAGCAGAGTAATCATTAACCAAAAAGCGCAAAAATATGTTAAAAGTGTGAAATCATTAACCAAAAACTCGAAAATAATGTGCAGAGACTAAGTCCGAAAGGGCAAATGGTTAACCAGTAAGCAGAGTAATCATTAACCAAAAAGCTTAAAAATATGTTAAAGTGTGAAATCATTAACCAAAAACTCGAAAATAATCTCCAGAGACTAAGTCCGAAAGGGCAAATGGTTAACCAGTAAGCAGAGTAATCATTAACCAAAAAGGGCAAAAGTAAGTAAAAAGTATGAAATCATTAACCAAAAAGCACAAAATTAAGTTAAAAGTGTGAAATCATTAACCAAAAACTCGAAAATAATGTGCAGAGACTAAGTCCGAAAGGGCAAATGGTTAACCAGTAAGCAGAGTAATCATTAACCAAAAAGCGCAAAATTATGTTAAAAGTGTGAAATCATTAACCAAAAACTCGAAAATAATGTCCAGAGACCAAGTCCGAAAGTACAAATAATTAACCAGTAAGCAGAGTCATCATTAACCAAAAATCGCAAAAGTAAGTAAAAAGTGTGAAATCATTAACCAAAAATCGCAAAAGTAAGTAAAAAGTGTGAAATCATTAACCAAAAACTCGAAAATAATCTCCAGAGACTAAGTCCGAAAGGGCAAATGGTTAACCAGTAAGCAGAGTAATCATTAACCAAAAATCGCAAAAGTAAGTAAAAAGTGTGAAATCATTAACCAAAAATCGCAAAAGTAAGTAAAAAGTGTGAAATCATTAACCAAAAACTCGAAAATAATGTCCAGAGACCAAGTCCGAAAGGGCAAATGGTTAACCAGTAAGCAGAGTAATCATTAACCAAAAAGGGCAAAAGTAAGTAAAAAGTATGAAATCATTAACCAAAAAGCACAAAATTAAGTTAAAAGTGTGAAATCATTAACCAAAAAGTCGAAAATAATCTCCAGAGACTAAGTGCGAAAGGGCAAATGGTTAACCAGTAAGCAGAGTAATCATTAACCAAAAATCGCAAAAGTAAGTAAAAAGTATGAAATCATTAACCAAAAAGCACAAAATTAAGTTAAAAGTGTGAAATCATTAACCAAAATGTCGAAAACAATGTCCAGAGACTAAGTCCGAAAGGGCAAATGGTTAACCAGTAAGCAGAGTAATCATTAACCAAAAAGGGCAAAAGTAAGTAAAAAGTATGAAATCATTAACCAAAAAGCACAAAATTAAGTTAAAAGTGTGAAATCATTAACCAAAATGTCGAAAACAATGTCCAGAGACTAAGTCCGAAAGGGCAAATGGTTAACCAGTAAGCAGAGTAATCATTAACCAAAAATCGCAAAAGTAAGTAAAAAGTGTGAAATCATTAACCAAAAACCCGAAAATAATGTCCAGAGACTAAGTCCGAAAGGGCAAATGGTTAACCAGTAAGCAGAGTAATCATTAACCAAAAGGCGCAAAAGTAAGTAAAAAGTATGAAATCATTAACCAAAAAGCGCAAAAATATGTTAAAAGTGTGAAATCATTAACCAAAAAGTCGAAAATAATGTGCAGAGACTAAGTCCGAAAGGGCAAATGGTTAACCAGTAAGCAGAGTAATCATTAACCAAAAAGCGCAAAAATATGTTAAAAGTGTGAAATCATTAACCAAAAACTCGAAAATAATGTGCAGAGACTAAGTCCGAAAGGGCAAATGGTTAACCAGTAAGCAGAGTAATCATTAACCAAAAATCGCAAAAGTAAGTAAAAAGTATGAAATCATTAACCAAAAAGCACAAAATTAAGTTAAAAGTGTGAAATCATTAACCAAAATGTCGAAAACAATGTCCAGAGACTAAGTCCGAAAGGGCAAATGGTTAACCAGTAAGCAGAGTAATCATTAACCAAAAAGGGCAAAAGTAAGTAAAAAGTATGAAATCATTAACCAAAAAGCACAAAATTAAGTTAAAAGTGTGAAATCATTAACCAAAATGTCGAAAACAATGTCCAGAGACTAAGTCCGAAAGGGCAAATGGTTAACCAGTAAGCAGAGTAATCATTAACCAAAAATCGCAAAAGTAAGTAAAAAGTGTGAAATCATTAACCAAAAACCCGAAAATAATGTCCAGAGACTAAGTCCGAAAGGGCAAATGGTTAACCAGTAAGCAGAGTAATCATTAACCAAAAATCGCAAAAGTAAGTAAAAAGTATGAAATCATTAACCAAAAAGCACAAAATTAAGTTAAAAGTGTGAAATCATTAACCAAAATGTCGAAAACAATGTCCAGAGACTAAGTCCGAAAGGGCAAATGGTTAACCAGTAAGCAGAGTAATCATTAACCAAAAAGGGCAAAAGTAAGTAAAAAGTATGAAATCATTAACCAAAAAGCACAAAATTAAGTTAAAAGTGTGAAATCATTAACCAAAATGTCGAAAACAATGTCCAGAGACTAAGTCCGAAAGGGCAAATGGTTAACCAGTAAGCAGAGTAATCATTAACCAAAAATCGCAAAAGTAAGTAAAAAGTGTGAAATCATTAACCAAAAAGCGCAAAAATATGTTAAAAGTGTGAAATCATTAACCAAAAACTCGAAAATAATGTGCAGAGACTAAGTCCAAAAGGGCAAATGGTTAACCAGTAAGCAGAGTAATCATTAACCAAAATGCGCAAAAGTAAGTAAAAAGTGTGAAATCATTAACCAAAAATCGCAAAAGTAAGTAAAAAGTGTGAAATCATTAACCAAAAACTCGAAAATAATCTCCAGAGACTAAGTCCGAAAGGGCAAATGGTTAACCAGTAAGCAGAGTAATCATTAACCAAAAATCGCAAAAGTAAGTAAAAAGTGTGAAATCATTAACCAAAAACTCGAAAATAATGTCCAGAGACTAAGTCCAAAAGGGCAAATGGTTAACCAGTAAGCAGAGTAATCATTAACCAAAAAGCGCAAAAGTAAGTAAAAAGTATGAAATCATTAACCAAAAACTCGAAAATAATGTGCAGAGACTAAGTCCGAAAGGGCAAATGGTTAACCAGTAAGCAGAGTAATCATTAACCAAAAAGCGCAAAAATATGTTAAAAGTGTGAAATCATTAACCAAAAACTCGAAAATAATGTCCAGAGACTAAGTCCGAAAGGGCAAATGGTTAACCAGTAAGCAGAGTAATCATTAACCAAAATGCGCAAAAGTAAGTAAAAAGTGTGAAATCATTAACCAAAAATCGCAAAAGTAAGTAAAAAGTGTGAAATCATTAACCAAAAACTCGAAAATAATCTCCAGAGACTAAGTCCGAAAGGGCAAATAATTAACCAGTAAGCAGAGTAATCATTAACCAAAAAGCGCAAAAATATGTTAAAAGTGTGAAATCATTAACCAAAAACTCGAAAATAATGTCCAGAGACTAAGTCCGAAAGGGCAAATAATTAACCAGTAAGCAGAGTAATCATTAACCAAAAAGCGCAAAAGTAAGTAAAAAGTGTGAAATCATTAACCAAAAAGTCGAAAATAATGCCCAGAGACTAAGTCCGAAAGGGCAAATGGTTAACCAGAAAATCCGTCGAATAATGTCCAGAGACTAAGTCCGAAAGGGCAAATGGTTAACCAGTGGAAGGGCGATCAAGCGGAAAAATTTGCCCCGGTTACCCGGGATGGAGTTCCAGAGGTCCGGCCAGAGTTGTCAAATTCGTCCCGCTGATCGGACGCTTGTCATTCGGGTGGCTGGGGGTTGGCGGGGTATCTGCACAGTAGTAGGAGGTGGCAAGTCGGGACTTGGACGTTTATTCCAAGAGTCCACCCGAGCCTCCAGGTCTGCAGAGACCGACCCTAGCTGCCGCCCAACCGACTTTTAAGCCTTTTTCGGATGGGGATTTTTTCCCATTTTCGTCCATTTTTCGGGTTTTCTGTCGGGCTTAATAGGCGGCAGCCTGACCCCCGGCCGAGGCGGGGGGCGCACTCTCCCTTGCGTAAGGGTCCGGATTTGCCCCGGAAAGTGCCCCCGACGGCCTCCCGACCCGGGTGCCTGCAGGGCGGGGGAAAGGGTAGTCCCAGCCGCAGGAAATCATTAACCAAAAGACTTAGCCGTCGGGGCAGAGGCTAAGACCCGGGCTGGTGAAATCATTAACCAAAAGGAATGCACCCTTTTCCGAAAGTGCAGGCCGAAATAAGGCGAGCCTTGGGCCGGGAAGGCCAAAACCCCCAACTCATGGAAGTGTATGGGGTCGGACTCGGCGACTTTCCCGGGCCCCGAGTTGACCTTTCCCCACGGGGGCGGTCAAGTTGCTCCCGCCAAGAGGGCACGTTGCATTTGCTGCCGCTCTAGTCCCCGGGCTAGTTAATCAGTTGCCGTCGGAAGTCCCGATGCCGAAATGAAAAATGGCCGTTGCGGCGATTTGGCGCCTCATTTTCGGAAGGACTACCGGCAGGCAACCCGCCGAATTGACACTTGCGATTCGGGTGGCTGGGGGTTGGCGGGGTACCCGGAGATTTTCGGGAACTCGATTTTCAGAACTTTTGCTGGCAGCGGTTGCACTTGCAAAGTGGCCGAAGAAGTGCTCCCTCAAGGAAGGACCTTCTTTTGAAATAAAAGACCTTCCGAAGAGTGCCTGGAAGTCATTTATGAGCATTTAAGGGTAAATCTGGCGGACTTTCCATGCTCTGTTGCCGGCTCTGAAATATCGCACAGTTGGGTCTAGGCCGGTAGACTGGCTGTGAAAACAGACAAAGTGTTTTGGCGAGCGAGAGAAAACAAGGCCTTGGAACAGATTGGGGGGTGCGGAGGCACACCACACCCACAGGAAAAGAATTAATAAAAAAAAAACCAAAGTCTTATGACATGTCTGTTGGTACAGTGAGAAAAGCAAAGAAGGGAGGCTGCGATGGCAGAGCAAAGCCGACCTTCATACAGATATAC
>NW_027141827.1:75000-85000 GCF_036365525.1 Heterodontus francisci
CGGCGTCGAGTGCCGGCGCACCGACCCCGCAGGCTGACCGGGAAGGTTAAGACTCACCCCGCTGAATGCCCGGCCCCGGGCACCCTCCGGCGCCGGGGCCATAACTTCGGGGAGGGAGGTCCGAGCTCCGCGCGGTCGACGGCAGGTGAAAGGGGCCGGTGCGCCGCGGAAGGCGACAGCAGTCCCGTCAGGCTGCACCTCTGCTCGGGCGAACGGCGTCAGGAAAAGGGGAGAGCACTTCCCCACCGATAGCTCCGGAACGCCCGGACCCATTGGCCCGCGGCACCGGTGGCTGCTAGAGGGCCTCCGGCGCCGTCAGCCGGGGTACGTCCCAGGCCGGCCGGACGGCGGGCAGCCGGAGGCAACGGCCTGGAACGGAGCCAGACTTGAGTCGTTCCGTGTGCCGTGGGCAAAAAGGCAGGGCTGCGGGTCAGCGCAGTTTGGCAAACCTAGCCGCAAGTGCGGGAAGGGCGGAGGAGCACACGGACGCCGCCTTCCCAAACTGAGCCCAAAGTGCCCAGGCATGCCCCCTTGATCTCGCCTAATCAGTGAGCCCAAAATAATTTCAGAGTGTGGAAACCTGATCCAAAAAGGTCGAAAAGAACGGCCAGAGATCAAGTCCGAAAGGGGAAATCAGTAACAAGCAAGCAGAGTAATCATTAACCAAAAAGCGCAAAATTATGTTAAAAGTGTGAAATCATTAACCAAAAAGTCGAAAATAATGTCCAGAGACCAAGTCCGAAAGTACAAATAATTAACCAGTAAGCAGAGTCATCATTAACCAAAAATCGCAAAAGTAAGTAAAAAGTGTGAAATCATTAACCAAAAATCGCAAAAGTAAGTAAAAAGTGTGAAATCATTAACCAAAAACTCGAAAATAATGTCCAGAGACTAAGTCCGAAAGGGCAAATGGTTAACCAGTAAGCAGAGTAATCATTAACCAAAAATCGCAAAAGTAAGTAAGAAGTGTGAAATCATTAACCAAAAATCGCAAAAGTAAGTAAAAAGTGTGAAATCATTAACCAAAAACTCGAAAATAATGTCCAGAGACCAAGTCCGAAAGGGCAAATGGTTAACCAGTAAGCAGAGTAATCATTAACCAAAAAGGGCAAAAGTAAGTAAAAAGTATGAAATCATTAACCAAAAAGCACAAAATTAAGTTAAAAGTGTGAAATCATTAACCAAAAAGTCGAAAATAATCTCCAGAGACTAAGTGCGAAAGGGCAAATGGTTAACCAGTAAGCAGAGTCATCATTAACCAAAAATCGCAAAAGTAAGTAAAAAGTGTGAAATCATTAACCAAAAACCCGAAAATAATGTCCAGAGACTAAGTCCAAAAGGGCAAATGGTTAACCAGTAAGCAGAGTAATCATTAACCAAAAATCGCAAAAGTAAGTAAAAAGTGTGAAATCATTAACCAAAAACTCGAAAATAATCTCCAGAGACTAAGTCCGAAAGGGCAAATGGTTAACCAGTAAGCAGAGTAATCATTAACCAAAAGGCGCAAAAGTAAGTAAAAAGTATGAAATCATTAACCAAAAAGCGCAAAAATATGTTAAAAGTGTGAAATCATTAACCAAAAAGTCGAAAATAATGTGCAGAGACTAAGTCCGAAAGGGCAAATGGTTAACCAGTAAGCAGAGTAATCATTAACCAAAAAGCGCAAAAATATGTTAAAAGTGTGAAATCATTAACCAAAAACTCGAAAATAATGTGCAGAGACTAAGTCCGAAAGGGCAAATGGTTAACCAGTAAGCAGAGTAATCATTAACCAAAAATCGCAAAAGTAAGTAAAAAGTGTGAAATCATTAACCAAAAACTCGAAAATAATCTCCAGAGACTAAGTCCGAAAGGGCAAATGGTTAACCAGTAAGCAGAGTAATCATTAACCAAAAGGCGCAAAAGTAAGTAAAAAGTATGAAATCATTAACCAAAAAGCGCAAAAATATGTTAAAAGTGTGAAATCATTAACCAAAAAGTCGAAAATAATGTGCAGAGACTAAGTCCGAAAGGGCAAATGGTTAACCAGTAAGCAGAGTAATCATTAACCAAAAAGCGCAAAAATATGTTAAAAGTGTGAAATCATTAACCAAAAACTCGAAAATAATGTGCAGAGACTAAGTCCGAAAGGGCAAATGGTTAACCAGTAAGCAGAGTAATCATTAACCAAAAAGCTTAAAAATATGTTAAAGTGTGAAATCATTAACCAAAAACTCGAAAATAATCTCCAGAGACTAAGTCCGAAAGGGCAAATGGTTAACCAGTAAGCAGAGTAATCATTAACCAAAAAGGGCAAAAGTAAGTAAAAAGTATGAAATCATTAACCAAAAAGCACAAAATTAAGTTAAAAGTGTGAAATCATTAACCAAAAACTCGAAAATAATGTGCAGAGACTAAGTCCGAAAGGGCAAATGGTTAACCAGTAAGCAGAGTAATCATTAACCAAAAAGCGCAAAATTATGTTAAAAGTGTGAAATCATTAACCAAAAACTCGAAAATAATGTCCAGAGACCAAGTCCGAAAGTACAAATAATTAACCAGTAAGCAGAGTCATCATTAACCAAAAATCGCAAAAGTAAGTAAAAAGTGTGAAATCATTAACCAAAAATCGCAAAAGTAAGTAAAAAGTGTGAAATCATTAACCAAAAACTCGAAAATAATCTCCAGAGACTAAGTCCGAAAGGGCAAATGGTTAACCAGTAAGCAGAGTAATCATTAACCAAAAATCGCAAAAGTAAGTAAGAAGTGTGAAATCATTAACCAAAAATCGCAAAAGTAAGTAAAAAGTGTGAAATCATTAACCAAAAACTCGAAAATAATGTCCAGAGACCAAGTCCGAAAGGGCAAATGGTTAACCAGTAAGCAGAGTAATCATTAACCAAAAAGGGCAAAAGTAAGTAAAAAGTATGAAATCATTAACCAAAAAGCACAAAATTAAGTTAAAAGTGTGAAATCATTAACCAAAAAGTCGAAAATAATCTCCAGAGACTAAGTGCGAAAGGGCAAATGGTTAACCAGTAAGCAGAGTCATCATTAACCAAAAATCGCAAAAGTAAGTAAAAAGTGTGAAATCATTAACCAAAAACCCGAAAATAATGTCCAGAGACTAAGTCCAAAAGGGCAAATGGTTAACCAGTAAGCAGAGTAATCATTAACCAAAAATCGCAAAAGTAAGTAAAAAGTGTGAAATCATTAACCAAAAACTCGAAAATAATCTCCAGAGACTAAGTCCGAAAGGGCAAATGGTTAACCAGTAAGCAGAGTAATCATTAACCAAAAGGCGCAAAAGTAAGTAAAAAGTATGAAATCATTAACCAAAAAGCGCAAAAATATGTTAAAAGTGTGAAATCATTAACCAAAAAGTCGAAAATAATGTGCAGAGACTAAGTCCGAAAGGGCAAATGGTTAACCAGTAAGCAGAGTAATCATTAACCAAAAAGCGCAAAAATATGTTAAAAGTGTGAAATCATTAACCAAAAACTCGAAAATAATGTGCAGAGACTAAGTCCGAAAGGGCAAATGGTTAACCAGTAAGCAGAGTAATCATTAACCGAAAATCGCAAAAGTAAGTAAAAAGTGTGAAATCATTAACCAAAAACTCGAAAATAATCTCCAGAGACTAAGTCCGAAAGGGCAAATGGTTAACCAGTAAGCAGAGTAATCATTAACCAAAAGGCGCAAAAGTAAGTAAAAAGTATGAAATCATTAACCAAAAAGCGCAAAAATATGTTAAAAGTGTGAAATCATTAACCAAAAAGTCGAAAATAATGTGCAGAGACTAAGTCCGAAAGGGCAAATGGTTAACCAGTAAGCAGAGTAATCATTAACCAAAAAGCGCAAAAATATGTTAAAAGTGTGAAATCATTAACCAAAAACTCGAAAATAATGTGCAGAGACTAAGTCCGAAAGGGCAAATGGTTAACCAGTAAGCAGAGTAATCATTAACCAAAAAGCTTAAAAATATGTTAAAGTGTGAAATCATTAACCAAAAACTCGAAAATAATCTCCAGAGACTAAGTCCGAAAGGGCAAATGGTTAACCAGTAAGCAGAGTAATCATTAACCAAAAAGGGCAAAAGTAAGTAAAAAGTATGAAATCATTAACCAAAAAGCACAAAATTAAGTTAAAAGTGTGAAATCATTAACCAAAAACTCGAAAATAATGTGCAGAGACTAAGTCCGAAAGGGCAAATGGTTAACCAGTAAGCAGAGTAATCATTAACCAAAAAGCGCAAAATTATGTTAAAAGTGTGAAATCATTAACCAAAAACTCGAAAATAATGTCCAGAGACCAAGTCCGAAAGTACAAATAATTAACCAGTAAGCAGAGTCATCATTAACCAAAAATCGCAAAAGTAAGTAAAAAGTGTGAAATCATTAACCAAAAATCGCAAAAGTAAGTAAAAAGTGTGAAATCATTAACCAAAAACTCGAAAATAATCTCCAGAGACTAAGTCCGAAAGGGCAAATGGTTAACCAGTAAGCAGAGTAATCATTAACCAAAAATCGCAAAAGTAAGTAAAAAGTGTGAAATCATTAACCAAAAATCGCAAAAGTAAGTAAAAAGTGTGAAATCATTAACCAAAAACTCGAAAATAATGTCCAGAGACCAAGTCCGAAAGGGCAAATGGTTAACCAGTAAGCAGAGTAATCATTAACCAAAAAGGGCAAAAGTAAGTAAAAAGTATGAAATCATTAACCAAAAAGCACAAAATTAAGTTAAAAGTGTGAAATCATTAACCAAAAAGTCGAAAATAATCTCCAGAGACTAAGTGCGAAAGGGCAAATGGTTAACCAGTAAGCAGAGTAATCATTAACCAAAAATCGCAAAAGTAAGTAAAAAGTATGAAATCATTAACCAAAAAGCACAAAATTAAGTTAAAAGTGTGAAATCATTAACCAAAATGTCGAAAACAATGTCCAGAGACTAAGTCCGAAAGGGCAAATGGTTAACCAGTAAGCAGAGTAATCATTAACCAAAAAGGGCAAAAGTAAGTAAAAAGTATGAAATCATTAACCAAAAAGCACAAAATTAAGTTAAAAGTGTGAAATCATTAACCAAAATGTCGAAAACAATGTCCAGAGACTAAGTCCGAAAGGGCAAATGGTTAACCAGTAAGCAGAGTAATCATTAACCAAAAATCGCAAAAGTAAGTAAAAAGTGTGAAATCATTAACCAAAAACCCGAAAATAATGTCCAGAGACTAAGTCCGAAAGGGCAAATGGTTAACCAGTAAGCAGAGTAATCATTAACCAAAAATCGCAAAAGTAAGTAAAAAGTATGAAATCATTAACCAAAAAGCACAAAATTAAGTTAAAAGTGTGAAATCATTAACCAAAATGTCGAAAACAATGTCCAGAGACTAAGTCCGAAAGGGCAAATGGTTAACCAGTAAGCAGAGTAATCATTAACCAAAAAGGGCAAAAGTAAGTAAAAAGTATGAAATCATTAACCAAAAAGCACAAAATTAAGTTAAAAGTGTGAAATCATTAACCAAAATGTCGAAAACAATGTCCAGAGACTAAGTCCGAAAGGGCAAATGGTTAACCAGTAAGCAGAGTAATCATTAACCAAAAATCGCAAAAGTAAGTAAAAAGTGTGAAATCATTAACCAAAAACCCGAAAATAATGTCCAGAGACTAAGTCCGAAAGGGCAAATGGTTAACCAGTAAGCAGAGTAATCATTAACCAAAAATCGCAAAAGTAAGTAAAAAGTATGAAATCATTAACCAAAAAGCACAAAATTAAGTTAAAAGTGTGAAATCATTAACCAAAATGTCGAAAACAATGTCCAGAGACTAAGTCCGAAAGGGCAAATGGTTAACCAGTAAGCAGAGTAATCATTAACCAAAAAGGGCAAAAGTAAGTAAAAAGTATGAAATCATTAACCAAAAAGCACAAAATTAAGTTAAAAGTGTGAAATCATTAACCAAAATGTCGAAAACAATGTCCAGAGACTAAGTCCGAAAGGGCAAATGGTTAACCAGTAAGCAGAGTAATCACTAACCAAAAATCGCAAAAGTAAGTAAAAAGTGTGAAATCATTAACCAAAAAGCGCAAAAATATGTTAAAAGTGTGAAATCATTAACCAAAAAGTCGAAAATAATGTGCAGAGACTAAGTCCGAAAGGGCAAATGGTTAACCAGTAAGCAGAGTAATCATTAACCAAAAAGCGCAAAAATATGTTAAAAGTGTGAAATCATTAACCAAAAACTCGAAAATAATGTGCAGAGACTAAGTCCGAAAGGGCAAATGGTTAACCAGTAAGCAGAGTAATCATTAACCAAAAATCGCAAAAGTAAGTAAAAAGTGTGAAATCATTAACCAAAAACTCGAAAATAATCTCCAGAGACTAAGTCCGAAAGGGCAAATGGTTAACCAGTAAGCAGAGTAATCATTAACCAAAAGGCGCAAAAGTAAGTAAAAAGTATGAAATCATTAACCAAAAAGCGCAAAAATATGTTAAAAGTGTGAAATCATTAACCAAAAAGTCGAAAATAATGTGCAGAGACTAAGTCCGAAAGGGCAAATGGTTAACCAGTAAGCAGAGTAATCATTAACCAAAAAGCGCAAAAATATGTTAAAAGTGTGAAATCATTAACCAAAAACTCGAAAATAATGTGCAGAGACTAAGTCCGAAAGGGCAAATGGTTAACCAGTAAGCAGAGTAATCATTAACCAAAAAGCTTAAAAATATGTTAAAGTGTGAAATCATTAACCAAAAACTCGAAAATAATCTCCAGAGACTAAGTCCGAAAGGGCAAATGGTTAACCAGTAAGCAGAGTAATCATTAACCAAAAAGGGCAAAAGTAAGTAAAAAGTATGAAATCATTAACCAAAAAGCACAAAATTAAGTTAAAAGTGTGAAATCATTAACCAAAAACTCGAAAATAATGTGCAGAGACTAAGTCCGAAAGGGCAAATGGTTAACCAGTAAGCAGAGTAATCATTAACCAAAAAGCGCAAAATTATGTTAAAAGTGTGAAATCATTAACCAAAAACTCGAAAATAATGTCCAGAGACCAAGTCCGAAAGTACAAATAATTAACCAGTAAGCAGAGTCATCATTAACCAAAAATCGCAAAAGTAAGTAAAAAGTGTGAAATCATTAACCAAAAATCGCAAAAGTAAGTAAAAAGTGTGAAATCATTAACCAAAAACTCGAAAATAATCTCCAGAGACTAAGTCCGAAAGGGCAAATGGTTAACCAGTAAGCAGAGTAATCATTAACCAAAAATCGCAAAAGTAAGTAAAAAGTGTGAAATCATTAACCAAAAATCGCAAAAGTAAGTAAAAAGTGTGAAATCATTAACCAAAAACTCGAAAATAATGTCCAGAGACCAAGTCCGAAAGGGCAAATGGTTAACCAGTAAGCAGAGTAATCATTAACCAAAAAGGGCAAAAGTAAGTAAAAAGTATGAAATCATTAACCAAAAAGCACAAAATTAAGTTAAAAGTGTGAAATCATTAACCAAAAAGTCGAAAATAATCTCCAGAGACTAAGTGCGAAAGGGCAAATGGTTAACCAGTAAGCAGAGTAATCATTAACCAAAAATCGCAAAAGTAAGTAAAAAGTATGAAATCATTAACCAAAAAGCACAAAATTAAGTTAAAAGTGTGAAATCATTAACCAAAATGTCGAAAACAATGTCCAGAGACTAAGTCCGAAAGGGCAAATGGTTAACCAGTAAGCAGAGTAATCATTAACCAAAAAGGGCAAAAGTAAGTAAAAAGTATGAAATCATTAACCAAAAAGCACAAAATTAAGTTAAAAGTGTGAAATCATTAACCAAAATGTCGAAAACAATGTCCAGAGACTAAGTCCGAAAGGGCAAATGGTTAACCAGTAAGCAGAGTAATCATTAACCAAAAATCGCAAAAGTAAGTAAAAAGTGTGAAATCATTAACCAAAAACCCGAAAATAATGTCCAGAGACTAAGTCCGAAAGGGCAAATGGTTAACCAGTAAGCAGAGTAATCATTAACCAAAAATCGCAAAAGTAAGTAAAAAGTATGAAATCATTAACCAAAAAGCACAAAATTAAGTTAAAAGTGTGAAATCATTAACCAAAATGTCGAAAACAATGTCCAGAGACTAAGTCCGAAAGGGCAAATGGTTAACCAGTAAGCAGAGTAATCATTAACCAAAAAGGGCAAAAGTAAGTAAAAAGTATGAAATCATTAACCAAAAAGCACAAAATTAAGTTAAAAGTGTGAAATCATTAACCAAAATGTCGAAAACAATGTCCAGAGACTAAGTCCGAAAGGGCAAATGGTTAACCAGTAAGCAGAGTAATCATTAACCAAAAATCGCAAAAGTAAGTAAAAAGTGTGAAATCATTAACCAAAAACTCGAAAATAATCTCCAGAGACTAAGTCCGAAAGGGCAAATGGTTAACCAGTAAGCAGAGTAATCATTAACCAAAAAGGGCAAAAGTAAGTAAAAAGTATGAAATCATTAACCAAAAAGCACAAAATTAAGTTAAAAGTGTGAAATCATTAACCAAAATGTCGAAAACAATGTCCAGAGACTAAGTCCGAAAGGGCAAATGGTTAACCAGTAAGCAGAGTAATCATTAACCAAAAAGGGCAAAAGTAAGTAAAAAGTATGAAATCATTAACCAAAAAGCACAAAATTAAGTTAAAAGTGTGAAATCATTAACCAAAATGTCGAAAATAATGTCCAGAGACTAAGTCCGAAAGGGCAAATGGTTAACCAGTAAGCAGAGTAATCATTAACCAAAAATCGCAAAAGTAAGTAAAAAGTGTGAAATCATTAACCAAAAAGCGCAAAAATATGTTAAAAGTGTGAAATCATTAACCAAAAACTCGAAAATAATGTGCAGAGACTAAGTCCAAAAGGGCAAATGGTTAACCAGTAAGCAGAGTAATCATTAACCAAAATGCGCAAAAGTAAGTAAAAAGTGTGAAATCATTAACCAAAAATCGCAAAAGTAAGTAAAAAGTGTGAAATCATTAACCAAAAACTCGAAAATAATCTCCAGAGACTAAGTCCGAAAGGGCAAATGGTTAACCAGTAAGCAGAGTAATCATTAACCAAAAATCGCAAAAGTAAGTAAAAAGTGTGAAATCATTAACCAAAAACTCGAAAATAATGTCCAGAGACTAAGTCCAAAAGGGCAAATGGTTAACCAGTAAGCAGAGTAATCATTAACCAAAAAGCGCAAAAGTAAGTAAAAAGTATGAAATCATTAACCAAAAACTCGAAAATAATGTGCAGAGACTAAGTCCGAAAGGGCAAATGGTTAACCAGTAAGCAGAGTAATCATTAACCAAAAAGCGCAAAAATATGTTAAAAGTGTGAAATCATTAACCAAAAACTCGAAAATAATGTCCAGAGACTAAGTCCGAAAGGGCAAATGGTTAACCAGTAAGCAGAGTAATCATTAACCAAAATGCGCAAAAGTAAGTAAAAAGTGTGAAATCATTAACCAAAAATCGCAAAAGTAAGTAAAAAGTGTGAAATCATTAACCAAAAACTCGAAAATAATCTCCAGAGACTAAGTCCGAAAGGGCAAATAATTAACCAGTAAGCAGAGTAATCATTAACCAAAAAGCGCAAAAATATGTTAAAAGTGTGAAATCATTAACCAAAAACTCGAAAATAATGTCCAGAGACTAAGTCCGAAAGGGCAAATAATTAACCAGTAAGCAGAGTAATCATTAACCAAAAAGCGCAAAAGTAAGTAAAAAGTGTGAAATCATTAACCAAAAAGTCGAAAATAATGCCCAGAGACTAAGTCCGAAAGGGCAAATGGTTAACCAGAAAATCCGTCGAATAATGTCCAGAGACTAAGTCCGAAAGGGCAAATGGTTAACCAGTGGAAGGGCGATCAAGCGGAAAAATTTGCCCCGGTTACCCGGGATGGAGTTCCAGAGGTCCGGCCAGAGTTGTCAAATTCGTCCCGCTGATCGGACGCTTGTCATTCGGGTGGCTGGGGGTTGGCGGGGTATCTGCACAGTAGTAGGAGGTGGCAAG
>NW_027141827.1:97500-107500 GCF_036365525.1 Heterodontus francisci
TTTGCAGGGCCTGGATCTCCGAGCCCGTGGGACAGGCGGGAAAGGGTGGCGGCAGCCGGTTGAAGTCCCGACCCTGGGCAGCCTCCCGGTCCTACCTCCATAACTTCGGCGAGGAGGGTCCGATCCCCGCGCGGTCGACGGCAGGCGGTAGGGCTCGGAGGGGCGCGGCCTGGTCCGCGAGTGCCCCGGCGCCGCCCCTCTGCCCGTCCGAGGGACAGTAGGAAATGGCCATACCGCTTTCCGGCCGATTGCCGCCGGACGTCCGGCCGCATTCGCTCGGTCTGCGCGGCCGGCGGTAGCCGGGGGCGAGGGGCATCGGGCGGTGGCGGAACCAGGCCGGCCCGACCGCTGGGGGCCGCCCGGGCGACGTTTGAATCTGTCGGGTCGGACCGCCGAATCCCGCGGGATTTCGGGATCGAATCTGCGGGTGGAATCGGCACCTCGTCCCGCTGTCCGGTTCCCCCCGGTCGACTGCAACGGGTTTCCGAGGCCCGTCGGTCAGGCGCGGTTCGCTCCGCAATCCGCCGGCCGATCGGCACCGGGCGGGGCTCTACGGAAAGAGGGGACCCTCCCGCGTCGAGTGCCGGCGCACCGACCCCGCAGGCTGACCGGGAAGGTGAAGACTCACCCCGCTGAATGCCCGGCCCCGGGTACCCTCCGGCTCCGGGGCCATAACTTCGGGGAGGGAGGTCCGATCCCCGCGCGGTCGACGGCAGGCGGTAGGGCTCGGAGGGGCGCGGCCTGGTCCGCGAGTGCCCCGGCGCCGCCCCTCTGCCCGTCCGAGGGACAGTAGGAAATGGCCATACCGCTTTCCGGCCGATTGCCGCCGGACGTCCGGCCGCATTCGCTCGGTCGGCGCGGCCGGCGGTAGCCGGGGGCGAGGGGCATCGGGCGGTGGCGGAACCAGGCCGGCCCGACCGCTGGGGGCCGCCCGGGCGACGTTTGAATCTGTCGGGTCGGACCGCCGAATCCCGCGGGATTTCGGGATCGAATCTGCGGGTGGAATCGGCACCTCGTCCCGCTGTCCGGTTCCCCCCCGTCGACTGCAACGGGTTTCCGAGGCCCGTCGGTCAGGCGCGGTTCGCTCCGCAATCCGCCGGCCGATCGGCACCGGGCGGGGCTCTACGGAAAGAGGGGACCCTCCCGCGTCGAGTGCCGGCGCACCGACCCCGCAGGCTGACCGGGAAGGTTAAGACTCACGCCGCTGAATGCCCGGCCCCGGGTACCCTCCGGCTCCGGGGCCATAACTTCGGGGAGGAAGGTCCGAGCTCCGCGCGGTCGACGGCAGGTGAAAGGGGCCGGTGCGCCGCGGAAGGCGACAGCAGTCCCGTCAGGCTGCACCTCTGCTCGGGCGAACGGCGTCAGGAAAAGGGGAGAGCACTTCCCCACCGATAGCTCCGGAACGCCCGGACCCATTGGCCCGCGGCACCGGTGGCTGCTAGAGGGCCTCCGGCGCCGTCAGCCGGGGTACGTCCCAGGCCGGCCGGACGGCGGGCAGCCGGAGGCAACGGCCTGGAACGGAGCCAGACTTGAGTCGTTCCGTGCCGTGGGCAAAAAGGCAGGGCTGCGGGTCAGCGCAGTTTGGCAAACCTAGCCGCAAGTGCGGGAAGGGCGGAGGAGCACACGGACGCCGCCTTCCCAAACTGAGCCCAAAGTGCCCAGGCATGCCCCCTTGATCTCGCCTAATCAGTGAGCCCAAAATAATTTCAGAGTGTGGAAACCTTATCCAAAAAGGTCGAAAAGAACGGCCAGAGATCAAGTCCGAATGGGGAAATCAGTAACAAGCAAGCAGAGTAATCATTAACCAAAAAGCGCAAAATTATGTTAAAAGTGTGAAATCATTAACCAAAATGTCGAAAATAATGTCCAGAGACCAAGTCCGAAAGGGCAAATGGTTAACCAGTAAGCAGAGTAATCATTAACCAAAAAGGGCAAAAGTAAGTAAAAAGTATGAAATCATTAACCAAAAAGCACAAAATTAAGTTAAAAGTGTGAAATCATTAACCAAAAAGTCGAAAATAATCTCCAGAGACTAAGTCCGAAAGGGCAAATGGTTAACCAGTAAGCAGAGTAATCATTAACCAAAAATCGCAAAAGTAAGTAAAAAGTGTGAAATCATTAACCAAAAATCGCAAAAGTAAGTAAAAAGTGTGAAATCATTAACCAAAATGTCGAAAATAATGTCCAGAGACCAAGTCCGAAAGGGCAAATGGTTAACCAGTAAGCAGAGTCATCATTAACCAAAAGGCGCAAAAGTAAGTAAAAAGTATGAAATCATTAACCAAAAATCGCAAAAGTAAGTAAAAAGTGTGAAATCATTAACCAAAAAGCACAAAATTAAGTTAAAAGTGTGAAATCATTAACCAAAAAGTCGAAAATAATGTCCAGAGACCAAGTCCAAAAGGGCAAATGGTTAACCAGTAAGCAGAGTAATCATTAACCAAAAAGCGCAAAAATATGTTAAAAGTGTGAAATCATTAACCAAAAACTCGAAAATAATGTCCAGAGACTAAGTCCAAAAGGGCAAATGGTTAACCAGTAAGCAGAGTAATCATTAACCAAAAAGCGCAAAAATATGTTAAAAGTGTGAAATCATTAACCAAAAACTCGAAAATAATGTCCAGAGACTAAGTCCGAAAGGGCAAATGGTTAACCAGTAAGCAGAGTAATCATTAACCAAAAATCGCAAAAGTAAGTAAAAAGTATGAAATCATTAACCAAAAATCGCAAAAGTAAGTAAAAAGTGTGAAATCATTAACCAAAAACTCGAAAATAATCTCCAGAGACTAAGTCCAAAAGGGCAAATGGTTAACCAGTAAGCAGAGTAATCATTAACCAAAAAGCGCAAAAATATGTTAAAAGTGTGAAATCATTAACCAAAAACTCGAAAATAATGTCCAGAGACTAAGTCCGAAAGGGCAAATGGTTAACCAGTAAGCAGAGTAATCATTAACCAAAAATCGCAAAAGTAAGTAAAAAGTATGAAATCATTAACCAAAAATCGCAAAAGTAAGTAAAAAGTGTGAAATCATTAACCAAAAAGTCGAAAATAATCTCCAGAGACTAAGTCCGAAAGGGCAAATGGTTAACCAGTAAGCAGAGTCATCATTAACCAAAAATCGCAAAAGTAAGTAAAAAGTGTGAAATCATTAACCAAAAAGTCGAAAATAATCTCCAGAGACTAAGTCCGAAAGGGCAAATGGTTAACCAGTAAGCAGAGTAATCATTAACCAAAAATCGCAAAAGTAAGTAAAAAGTGTGAAATCATTAACCAAAAACTCGAAAATAATCTCCAGAGACTAAGTCCGAAAGGGCAAATGGTTAACCAGTAAGCAGAGTCATCATTAACCAAAAATCGCAAAAATATGTTAAAAGTGTGAAATCATTAACCAAAAACTCGAAAATAATGTCCAGAGACCAAGTCCGAAAGGGCAAATGGTTAACCAGTAAGCAGAGTAATCATTAACCAAAAATCGCAAAAGTAAGTAAAAAGTGTGAAATCATTAACCAAAAACTCGAAAATAATGTCCAGAGACCAAGTCCGAAAGTACAAATAATTAACCAGTAAGCAGAGTCATCATTAACCAAAAATCGCAAAAGTAAGTAAAAAGTATGAAATCATTAACCAAAAATCGCAAAAGTAAGTAAAAAGTGTGAAATCATTAACCAAAAACTCGAAAATAATGTGCAGAGACTAAGTCCGAAAGGGCAAATGGTTAACCAGTAAGCAGAGTCATCATTAACCAAAAATCGCAAAAGTAAGTAAAAAGTGTGAAATCATTAACCAAAAACTCGAAAATAATCTCCAGAGACCAAGTCCGAAAGTACAAATAATTAACCAGTAAGCAGAGTCATCATTAACCAAAAATCGCAAAAGTAAGTAAAAAGTATGAAATCATTAACCAAAAATCGCAAAAGTAAGTAAAAAGTGTGAAATCATTAACCAAAAACTCGAAAATAATGTGCAGAGACTAAGTCCGAAAGGGCAAATGGTTAACCAGTAAGCAGAGTAATCATTAACCAAAAATCGCAAAAGTAAGTAAAAAGTGTGAAATCATTAACCAAAAACTCGAAAATAATGTCCAGAGACCAAGTCCGAAAGTACAAATAATTAACCAGTAAGCAGAGTCATCATTAACCAAAAATCGCAAAAGTAAGTAAAAAGTATGAAATCATTAACCAAAAATCGCAAAAGTAAGTAAAAAGTGTGAAATCATTAACCAAAAACTCGAAAATAATGTGCAGAGACTAAGTCCGAAAGGGCAAATGGTTAACCAGTAAGCAGAGTCATCATTAACCAAAAAGCGCAAAAATATGTTAAAAGTGTGAAATCATTAACCAAAAACTCGAAAATAATGTCCAGAGACTAAGTCCAAAAGGGCAAATGGTTAACCAGTAAGCAGAGTAATCATTAACCAAAAAGCGCAAAAATATGTTAAAAGTGTGAAATCATTAACCAAAAACTCGAAAATAATGTCCAGAGACTAAGTCCGAAAGGGCAAATGGTTAACCAGTAAGCAGAGTAATCATTAACCAAAAATCGCAAAAGTAAGTAAAAAGTGTGAAATCATTAACCAAAAACTCGAAAATAATCTCCAGAGACTAAGTCCGAAAGGGCAAATGGTTAACCAGTAAGCAGAGTCATCATTAACCAAAAATCGCAAAAATATGTTAAAAGTGTGAAATCATTAACCAAAAACTCGAAAATAATGTCCAGAGACCAAGTCCGAAAGGGCAAATGGTTAACCAGTAAGCAGAGTAATCATTAACCAAAAATCGCAAAAGTAAGTAAAAAGTGTGAAATCATTAACCAAAAACTCGAAAATAATGTCCAGAGACCAAGTCCGAAAGTACAAATAATTAACCAGTAAGCAGAGTCATCATTAACCAAAAATCGCAAAAGTAAGTAAAAAGTATGAAATCATTAACCAAAAATCGCAAAAGTAAGTAAAAAGTGTGAAATCATTAACCAAAAACTCGAAAATAATGTGCAGAGACTAAGTCCGAAAGGGCAAATGGTTAACCAGTAAGCAGAGTCATCATTAACCAAAAATCGCAAAAGTAAGTAAAAAGTGTGAAATCATTAACCAAAAACTCGAAAATAATGTCCAGAGACCAAGTCCGAAAGTACAAATAATTAACCAGTAAGCAGAGTCATCATTAACCAAAAATCGCAAAAGTAAGTAAAAAGTATGAAATCATTAACCAAAAATCGCAAAAGTAAGTAAAAAGTGTGAAATCATTAACCAAAAACTCGAAAATAATGTGCAGAGACTAAGTCCGAAAGGGCAAATGGTTAACCAGTAAGCAGAGTAATCATTAACCAAAAATCGCAAAAGTAAGTAAAAAGTGTGAAATCATTAACCAAAAACTCGAAAATAATGTCCAGAGACCAAGTCCGAAAGTACAAATAATTAACCAGTAAGCAGAGTCATCATTAACCAAAAATCGCAAAAGTAAGTAAAAAGTATGAAATCATTAACCAAAAATCGCAAAAGTAAGTAAAAAGTGTGAAATCATTAACCAAAAACTCGAAAATAATGTGCAGAGACTAAGTCCGAAAGGGCAAATGGTTAACCAGTAAGCAGAGTCATCATTAACCAAAAAGCGCAAAAATATGTTAAAAGTGTGAAATCATTAACCAAAAACTCGAAAATAATGTCCAGAGACTAAGTCCAAAAGGGCAAATGGTTAACCAGTAAGCAGAGTAATCATTAACCAAAAATCGCAAAAGTAAGTAAAAAGTGTGAAATCATTAACCAAAAATCGCAAAAGTAAGTAAAAAGTGTGAAATCATTAACCAAAATGTCGAAAATAATGTCCAGAGACCAAGTCCGAAAGGGCAAATGGTTAACCAGTAAGCAGAGTCATCATTAACCAAAAGGCGCAAAAGTAAGTAAAAAGTATGAAATCATTAACCAAAAATCGCAAAAGTAAGTAAAAAGTGTGAAATCATTAACCAAAAAGCACAAAATTAAGTTAAAAGTGTGAAATCATTAACCAAAAAGTCGAAAATAATGTCCAGAGACCAAGTCCAAAAGGGCAAATGGTTAACCAGTAAGCAGAGTAATCATTAACCAAAAAGCGCAAAAATATGTTAAAAGTGTGAAATCATTAACCAAAAACTCGAAAATAATGTCCAGAGACTAAGTCCAAAAGGGCAAATGGTTAACCAGTAAGCAGAGTAATCATTAACCAAAAAGCGCAAAAATATGTTAAAAGTGTGAAATCATTAACCAAAAACTCGAAAATAATGTCCAGAGACTAAGTCCGAAAGGGCAAATGGTTAACCAGTAAGCAGAGTAATCATTAACCAAAAATCGCAAAAGTAAGTAAAAAGTATGAAATCATTAACCAAAAATCGCAAAAGTAAGTAAAAAGTGTGAAATCATTAACCAAAAAGTCGAAAATAATCTCCAGAGACTAAGTCCGAAAGGGCAAATGGTTAACCAGTAAGCAGAGTCATCATTAACCAAAAATCGCAAAAGTAAGTAAAAAGTGTGAAATCATTAACCAAAAAGTCGAAAATAATCTCCAGAGACTAAGTCCGAAAGGGCAAATGGTTAACCAGTAAGCAGAGTCATCATTAACCAAAAATCGCAAAAGTAAGTAAAAAGTGTGAAATCATTAACCAAAAACCCGAAAATAATCTCCAGAGACTAAGTCCGAAAGGGCAAATGGTTAACCAGTAAGCAGAGTAATCATTAACCAAAAAGCGCAAAAATATGTTAAAAGTGTGAAATCATTAACCAAAAACTCGAAAATAATGTGCAGAGACTAAGTCCAAAAGGGCAAATGGTTAACCAGTAAGCAGAGTAATCATTAACCAAAAAGCGCAAAAATATGTTAAAAGTGTGAAATCATTAACCAAAAACTCGAAAATAATGTCCAGAGACTAAGTCCGAAAGGGCAAATGGTTAACCAGTAAGCAGAGTAATCATTAACCAAAAATCGCAAAAGTAAGTAAAAAGTGTGAAATCATTAACCAAAAACTCGAAAATAATGTGCAGAGACTAAGTCCAAAAGGGCAAATGGTTAACCAGTAAGCAGAGTAATCATTAACCAAAAAGCGCAAAAATATGTTAAAAGTGTGAAATCATTAACCAAAAACTCGAAAATAATGTCCAGAGACTAAGTCCGAAAGGGCAAATGGTTAACCAGTAAGCAGAGTAATCATTAACCAAAAATCGCAAAAGTAAGTAAAAAGTGTGAAATCATTAACCAAAAACTCGAAAATAATGTGCAGAGACTAAGTCCAAAAGGGCAAATGGTTAACCAGTAAGCAGAGTAATCATTAACCAAAAAGCGCAAAAATATGTTAAAAGTGTGAAATCATTAACCAAAAACTCGAAAATAATGTCCAGAGACTAAGTCCGAAAGGGCAAATGGTTAACCAGTAAGCAGAGTAATCATTAACCAAAAATCGCAAAAGTAAGTAAAAAGTGTGAAATCATTAACCAAAAACTCGAAAATAATGTGCAGAGACTAAGTCCAAAAGGGCAAATGGTTAACCAGTAAGCAGAGTAATCATTAACCAAAAAGCGCAAAAATATGTTAAAAGTGTGAAATCATTAACCAAAAACTCGAAAATAATGTCCAGAGACTAAGTCCGAAAGGGCAAATGGTTAACCAGTAAGCAGAGTAATCATTAACCAAAAATCGCAAAAGTAAGTAAAAAGTGTGAAATCATTAACCAAAAACTCGAAAATAATGTGCAGAGACTAAGTCCAAAAGGGCAAATGGTTAACCAGTAAGCAGAGTAATCATTAACCAAAAAGCGCAAAAATATGTTAAATGTGTGAAATCATTAACCAAAAACTCGAAAATAATGTCCAGAGACTAAGTCCGAAAGGGCAAATGGTTAACCAGAAAATCCGTCGAATAATGTCCAGAGACTAAGTCCGAAAGGGCAAATGGTTAACCAGTGGAAGGGCGATCAAGCGGAAAAATTTGCCCCGGTTACCCGGGATGGAGTTCCAGAGGTCCGGCCAGAGTTGTCAAATTCGTCCCGCTGATCGGACGCTTGTCATTCGGGTGGCTGGGGGTTGGCGGGGTATCTGCACAGTAGTAGGAGGTGGCAAGTCGGGACTTGGACGTTTATTCCAAGAGTCCACCCGAGCCTCCAGGTCTGCAGAGACCGACCCTAGCTGCCGCCCAACCGACTTTTAAGCCTTTTTCGGATGGGGATTTTTTCCCATTTTCGTCCATTTTTCGGGTTTTCTGTCGGGCTTAATAGGCGGCAGCCTGACCCCCGGCCGAGGCGGGGGGCGCACTCTCCCTTGCGTAAGGGTCCGGATTTGCCCCGGAAAGTGCCCCCGACGGCCTCCCGACCCGGGTGCCTGCAGGGCGGGGGGAAAGGGTAGTCCCAGCCGCAGGAAATCATTAACCAAAAGACTTAGCCGTCGGGGCAGAGGCTAAGACCCGGGCTGGTGAAATCATTAACCAAAAGGAATGCACCCTTTTCCGAAAGTGCAGGCCGAAATAAGGCGAGCCTTGGGCCGGGAAGGCCAAAACCCCCAACTCATGGAAGTGTATGGGGTCGGACTCGGCGACTTTCCCGGGCCCCGAGTTGACCTTTCCCCACGGGGGCGGTCAAGTTGCTCCCGCCAAGAGGGCACGTTGCATTTGCTGCCGCTCTAGTCCCCGGGCTAGTTAATCAGTTGCCGTCGGAAGTCCCGATGCCGAAATGAAAAATGGCCGTTGCGGCGATTTGGCGCCTCATTTTCGGAAGGACTACCGGCAGGCAACCCGCCGAATTGACACTTGCGATTCGGGTGGCTGGGGGTTGGCGGGGTACCCGGAGATTTTCGGGAACTCGATTTTCAGAACTTTTGCTGGCAGCGGTTGCACTTGCAAAGTGGCCGAAGAAGTGCTCCCTCAAGGAAGGACCTTCTTTTGAAATAAAAGACCTTCCGAAGAGTGCCTGGAAGTCATTTATGAGCATTTAAGGGTAAATCTGGCGGACTTTCCATGCTCTGTTGCCGGCTCTGAAATATCGCACAGTTGGGTCTAGGCCGGTAGACTGGCTGTGAAAACAGACAAAGTGTTTTGGCGAGCGAGAGAAAACAAGGCCTTGGAACAGATTGGGGGGTGCGGAGGCACACCACACCCACAGGAAAAGAATTAATGAAAAAAAAACCAAAGTCTATGACATGTCTGTTGGTACAGTGAGAAAAGCAAAGAAGGGAGGCTGCGATGGCAGAGCAAAGCCGACCTTCATACAGATATACATGTCAAAGAAAGAGACTATGCCCGCAAAAGACTTGGTGCGAAATAACAAGGCTCCTTGTGAACGGTTATCTTTGTCTGTCAGGCGCAGATTGTGGCGGCGTCGCCTGGTTTCCTTGGGTTGCACTACATGTATGTCCTATTCTCAAACGAAAAGTGCGTGCCCAGAATTTTGTCCAAGTTAGGCGACGCACGCCGGCTGGCATCACCTCTCCGTGCGAGCGCCGAAAGCTTTGGTCGACCTGTTTGGCTACGCTGGTCGCGGTTGCTCCTTACAGTGATGGGGACGGAAAACCGATGCGAGTTGACCAGGCGACGTCAACCAAGTTGCATGCTTTCTCACCCCCCCCCGCCGCCGCCAACCCCACACTGTGTGAAAGGAAAAAAAAAGTGCGTGCCCAGGTCACTCGATCGATACGGCGAGGACTGTCCGACGTTGGAGGGCCCAGGCGGGCTAGCATTTATTTGCTGGTGTTTCAGGCTCAGCGGTTACCTCCCGTTTCTGTCCCTTGTGTCAGACGGACATTCCTCTCGAGAGTTTGGCCACTTGGTCGGCGGCGTGCTAGGTAGATTACTCGTTGTGCGCCGTCTCCTGTGTGCTGATCTCTGTGCTGTTCGTGTGAGGCCGAGACGTCCCACTGGTCGCTACCGCAGTGGTCCGATTGTGAAGCTCCGGAGCGGGGCGTCCCGTTCCGGCCAGCTCGAGCACTCGATTTCTCTAGCACCAGAGCAAGGGCACACGCGCGGTGTGTGTGTGTATGCTTTGTATTTG
>NW_027141827.1:117500-122500 GCF_036365525.1 Heterodontus francisci
GCCGCGGTTGGCTACAATGAGTCTTGCCGGGCTTAATAGTCGGCGTGCGGGGGTGACTTTGCGAAGGCTAGCAGTGGGCAGAACCGGTTTATGATTTGCCCCCGTCGTCAGATTGACAAAGAGTCTGGTTAATCAGTTGTCCAAATGTTGTAAATTGGTTAATGAGTTGTCACTTCAACTTTTGGCCGCGGTTGGCTGCAATGAGTCTTGCCGGGCTTAATAGTCGGCGTGGGGGTGAATTTGCGAAGGTGGCCGTGTTTCGATGCATGTTTGCCGGCGTGTTTAGGAAGGTTGGGTGGGTGGGTGGGTGGTTGTGTGGGCGCCGTGGTCTGAGGGCACATCCTGTGGGATGTGGGAGGCGGGGGAAGGAGAGCGCCCTTGGTGCGTGTGTCTAGGCGATGCATTGCGGAAGGATGGGCGGGTGGGGCCGGGCGTGTGGGTTCCCGACTTATCGGTTAACCATTTGCTACTGCGGGGCCAAAGCAAAAGGGAAAGCATAAGGGCGCAGGCTGCCCTCTGCGGGACAGGTCCGGCCCTGACGCCGGTTTACGATTTCTCCGGTAAAGCACCTGTCGGGTGGCGACCGGAGGGTCTTTGCAGGGCCTGGATCTCCGAGCCCGTGGGACAGGCGGGAAAGGGTGGCGGCAGCCGGTTGAAGTCCCGACCCTGGGCAGCCTCCCGGTCCTACCTCCATAACTTCGGCGAGGAGGGTCCGATCCCCGCGCGGTCGACGGCAGGCGGTAGGGCTCGGAGGGGCGCGGCCTGGTCCGCGAGTGCCCCGGCGCCGCCCCTCTGCCCGTCCGAGGGACAGTAGGAAATGGCCATACCGCTTTCCGGCCGATTGCCGCCGGACGTCCGGCCGCATTCGCTCGGTCTGCGCGGCCGGCGGTAGCCGGGGGCGAGGGGCATCGGGCGGTGGCGGAACCAGGCCGGCCCGACCGCTGGGGGCCGCCCGGGCGACGTTTGAATCTGTCGGGTCGGACCGCCGAATCCCGCGGGATTTCGGGATCGAATCTGCGGGTGGAATCGGCACCTCGTCCCGCTGTCCGGTTCCCCCCGGTCGACTGCAACGGGTTTCCGAGGCCCGTCGGTCAGGCGCGGTTCGCTCCGCAATCCGCCGGCCGATCGGCACCGGGCGGGGCTCTACGGAAAGAGGGGACCCTCCCGCGTCGAGTGCCGGCGCACCGACCCCGCAGGCTGACCGGGAAGGTGAAGACTCACCCCGCTGAATGCCCGGCCCCGGGTACCCTCCGGCTCCGGGGCCATAACTTCGGGGAGGGAGGTCCGATCCCCGCGCGGTCGACGGCAGGCGGTAGGGCTCGGAGGGGCGCGGCCTGGTCCGCGAGTGCCCCGGCGCCGCCCCTCTGCCCGTCCGAGGGACAGTAGGAAATGGCCATACCGCTTTCCGGCCGATTGCCGCCGGACGTCCGGCCGCATTCGCTCGGTCGGCGCGGCCGGCGGTAGCCGGGGGCGAGGGGCATCGGGCGGTGGCGGAACCAGGCCGGCCCGACCGCTGGGGGCCGCCCGGGCGACGTTTGAATCTGTCGGGTCGGACCGCCGAATCCCGCGGGATTTCGGGATCGAATCTGCGGGTGGAATCGGCACCTCGTCCCGCTGTCCGGTTCCCCCCCGTCGACTGCAACGGGTTTCCGAGGCCCGTCGGTCAGGCGCGGTTCGCTCCGCAATCCGCCGGCCGATCGGCACCGGGCGGGGCTCTACGGAAAGAGGGGACCCTCCCGCGTCGAGTGCCGGCGCACCGACCCCGCAGGCTGACCGGGAAGGTTAAGACTCACGCCGCTGAATGCCCGGCCCCGGGTACCCTCCGGCTCCGGGGCCATAACTTCGGGGAGGAAGGTCCGAGCTCCGCGCGGTCGACGGCAGGTGAAAGGGGCCGGTGCGCCGCGGAAGGCGACAGCAGTCCCGTCAGGCTGCACCTCTGCTCGGGCGAACGGCGTCAGGAAAAGGGGAGAGCACTTCCCCACCGATAGCTCCGGAACGCCCGGACCCATTGGCCCGCGGCACCGGTGGCTGCTAGAGGGCCTCCGGCGCCGTCAGCCGGGGTACGTCCCAGGCCGGCCGGACGGCGGGCAGCCGGAGGCAACGGCCTGGAACGGAGCCAGACTTGAGTCGTTCCGTGCCGTGGGCAAAAAGGCAGGGCTGCGGGTCAGCGCAGTTTGGCAAACCTAGCCGCAAGTGCGGGAAGGGCGGAGGAGCACACGGACGCCGCCTTCCCAAACTGAGCCCAAAGTGCCCAGGCATGCCCCCTTGATCTCGCCTAATCAGTGAGCCCAAAATAATTTCAGAGTGTGGAAACCTTATCCAAAAAGGTCGAAAAGAACGGCCAGAGATCAAGTCCGAATGGGGAAATCAGTAACAAGCAAGCAGAGTAATCATTAACCAAAAAGCGCAAAATTATGTTAAAAGTGTGAAATCATTAACCAAAATGTCGAAAATAATGTCCAGAGACCAAGTCCGAAAGGGCAAATGGTTAACCAGTAAGCAGAGTAATCATTAACCAAAAAGGGCAAAAGTAAGTAAAAAGTGTGAAATCATAAACCAAAAACCCGAAAATAATGTCCAGAGACTAAGTCCGAAAGGGCAAATGGTTAACCAGTAAGCAGAGTAATCATTAACCAAAAATCGCAAAAGTAAGTAAAAAGTGTGAAATCATTAACCAAAAACTCGAAAATAATGTCCAGAGACTAAGTCCGAAAGGGCAAATGGTTAACCAGTAAGCAGAGTAATCATTAACCAAAAGGCGCAAAAGTAAGTAAAAAGTATGAAATCAGTAACCAAAAATCGCAAAAATATGTTAAAAGTGTGAAATCATTAACCAAAAACTCGAAAATAATGTCCAGAGACTAAGTCCGAAAGGGCAAATGGTTAACCAGTAAGCAGAGTAATCATTAACCAAAAATCGCAAAAGTAAGTAAAAAGTGTGAAATCATTAACCAAAAACTCGAAAATAATCTCCAGAGACTAAGTCCGAAAGGGCAAATGGTTAACCAGTAAGCAGAGTAATCATTAACCAAAAATCGCAAAAGTAAGTAAAAAGTGTGAAATCATTAACCAAAAACCCGAAAATAATGTCCAGAGACTAAGTCCGAAAGGGCAAATGGTTAACCAGTAAGCAGAGTAATCATTAACCAAAAATCGCAAAAGTAAGTAAAAAGTGTGAAATCATTAACCAAAAACTCGAAAATAATGTCCAGAGACTAAGTCCGAAAGGGCAAATGGTTAACCAGTAAGCAGAGTAATCATTAACCAAAAGGCGCAAAAGTAAGTAAAAAGTATGAAATCAGTAACCAAAAAGCGCAAAAATATGTTAAAAGTGTGAAATCATTAACCAAAAACTCGAAAATAATGTGCAGAGACTAAGTCCGAAAGGGCAAATAATTAACCAGTAAGCAGAGTAATCATTAACCAAAAATCGCAAAAGTAAGTAAAAAGTGTGAAATCATTAACCAAAAACTCGAAAATAATGTCCAGAGACTAAGTCCGAAAGGGCAAATGGTTAACCAGTAAGCAGAGTAATCATTAACCAAAAATCGCAAAAGTAAGTAAAAAGTGTGAAATCATTAACCAAAAATCGCAAAAGTAAGTAAAAAGTGTGAAATCATTAACCAAAAACTCGAAAATAATGTCCAGAGACCAAGTCCGAAAGGGCAAATGGTTAACCAGTAAGCAGAGTAATCATTAACCAAAAAGGGCAAAAGTAAGTAAAAAGTATGAAATCATTAACCAAAAAGCACAAAATTAAGTTAAAAGTGTGAAATCATTAACCAAAAAGTCGAAAATAATCTCCAGAGACTAAGTGCGAAAGGGCAAATGGTTAACCAGTAAGCAGAGTAATCATTAACCAAAAATCGCAAAAGTAAGTAAAAAGTGTGAAATCATTAACCAAAAACTCGAAAATAATGTCCAGAGACCAAGTCCGAAAGGGCAAATGGTTAACCAGTAAGCAGAGTAATCATTAACCAAAAAGGGCAAAAGTAAGTAAAAAGTATGAAATCATTAACCAAAAAGCACAAAATTAAGTTAAAAGTGTGAAATCATTAACCAAAAAGTCGAAAATAATCTCCAGAGACTAAGTGCGAAAGGGCAAATGGTTAACCAGTAAGCAGAGTCATCATTAACCAAAAATCGCAAAAGTAAGTAAAAAGTGTGAAATCATTAACCAAAAACTCGAAAATAATCTCCAGAGACTAAGTCCGAAAGGGCAAATGGTTAACCAGTAAGCAGAGTAATCATTAACCAAAAGGCGCAAAAGTAAGTAAAAAGTATGAAATCATTAACCAAAAAGCGCAAAAATATGTTAAAAGTGTGAAATCATTAACCAAAAACCCGAAAATAATGTGCAGAGACTAAGTCCAAAAGGGCAAATGGTTAACCAGTAAGCAGAGTAATCATTAACCAAAAAGCGCAAAAATATGTTAAAAGTGTGAAATCATTAACCAAAAACTCGAAAATAATGTCCAGAGACTAAGTCCGAAAGGGCAAATGGTTAACCAGTAAGCAGAGTAATCATTAACCAAAAAGCGCAAAAATATGTTAAAAGTGTGAAATCATTAACCAAAAACTCGAAAATAATGTCCAGAGACTAAGTCCGAAAGGGCAAATAATTAACCAGTAAGCAGAGTAATCATTAACCAAAAAGCGCAAAAGTAAGTAAAAAGTGTGAAATCATTAACCAAAAAGTCGAAAATAATGCCCAGAGACTAAGTCCGAAAGGGCAAATGGTTAACCAGAAAATCCGTCGAATAATGTCCAGAGACTAAGTCCGAAAGGGCAAATGGTTAACCAGTGGAAGGGCGATCAAGCGGAAAAATTTGCCCCGGTTACCCGGGATGGAGTTCCAGAGGTCCGGCCAGAGTTGTCAAATTCGTCCCGCTGATCGGACGCTTGTCATTCGGGTGGCTGGGGGTTGGCGGGGTATCTGCACAGTAGTAGGAGGTGGCAAGTCGGGACTTGGACGTTTATTCCAAGAGTCCACCCGAGCC
>NW_027141827.1:135000-140000 GCF_036365525.1 Heterodontus francisci
CAGGCGGGAAAGGGTGGCGGCAGCCGGTTGAAGTCCCGACCCTGGGCAGCCTCCCGGTCTTACCTCCATAACTTCGGCGAGGAGGGTCCGATCCCCGCGCGGTCGACGGCAGGCGGTAGGGCTCGGAGGGGCGCGGCCTGGTCCGCGAGTGCCCCGGCGCCGCCCCTCTGCCCGTCCGAGGGACAGTAGGAAATGGCCATACCGCTTTCCGGCCGATTGCCGCCGGACGTCCGGCCGCATTCGCTCGGTCTGCGCGGCCGGCGGTAGCCGGGGGCGAGGGGCATCGGGCGGTGGCGGAACCAGGCCGGCCCGACCGCTGGGGGCCGCCCGGGCGACGTTTGAATCTGTCGGGTCGGACCGCCGAATCCCGCGGGATTTCGGGATCGAATCTGCGGGTGGAATCGGCACCTCGTCCCGCTGTCCGGTTCCCCCCGGTCGACTGCAACGGGTTTCCGAGGCCCGTCGGTCAGGCGCGGTTCGCTCCGCAATCCGCCGGCCGATCGGCACCGGGCGGGGCTCTACGGAAAGAGGGGACCCTCCCGCGTCGAGTGCCGGCGCACCGACCCCGCAGGCTGACCGGGAAGGTGAAGACTCACCCCGCTGAATGCCCGGCCCCGGCTACCCTCCGGCTCCGGGGCCATAACTTCGGGGAGGGAGGTCCGATCCCCGCGCGGTCGACGGCAGGCGGTAGGGCTCGGAGGGGCGCGGCCTGGTCCGCGAGTGCCCCGGCGCCGCCCCTCTGCCCGTCCGAGGGACAGTAGGAAATGGCCATACCGCTTTCCGGCCGATTGCCGCCGGACGTCCGGCCGCATTCGCTCGGTCTGCGCGGCCGGCGGTAGCCGGGGGCGAGGGGCATCGGGCGGTGGCGGAACCAGGCCGGCCCGACCGCTGGGGGCCGCCCGGGCGACGTTTGAATCTGTCGGGTCGGACCGCCGAATCCCGCGGGATTTCGGGATCGAATCTGCGGGTGGAATCGGCACCTCGTCCCGCTGTCCGGTTCCCCCCCGTCGACTGCAACGGGTTTCCGAGGCCCGTCGGTCAGGCGCGGTTCGCTCCGCAATCCGCCGGCCGATCGGCACCGGGCGGGGCTCTACGGAAAGAGGGGACCCTCCGGCGTCGAGTGCCGGCGCACCGACCCCGCAGGCTGACCGGGAAGGTTAAGACTCACCCCGCTGAATGCCCGGCCCCGGGCACCCTCCGGCGCCGGGGCCATAACTTCGGGGAGGGAGGTCCGAGCTCCGCGCGGTCGACGGCAGGTGAAAGGGGCCGGTGCGCCGCGGAAGGCGACAGCAGTCCCGTCAGGCTGCACCTCTGCTCGGGCGAACGGCGTCAGGAAAAGGGGAGAGCACTTCCCCACCGATAGCTCCGGAACGCCCGGACCCATTGGCCCGCGGCACCGGTGGCTGCTAGAGGGCCTCCGGCGCCGTCAGCCGGGGTACGTCCCAGGCCGGCCGGACGGCGGGCAGCCGGAGGCAACGGCCTGGAACGGAGCCAGACTTGAGTCGTTCCGTGTGCCGTGGGCAAAAAGGCAGGGCTGCGGGTCAGCGCAGTTTGGCAAACCTAGCCGCAAGTGCGGGAAGGGCGGAGGAGCACACGGACGCCGCCTTCCCAAACTGAGCCCAAAGTGCCCAGGCATGCCCCCTTGATCTCGCCTAATCAGTGAGCCCAAAATAATTTCAGAGTGTGGAAACCTGATCCAAAAAGGTCGAAAAGAACGGCCAGAGATCAAGTCCGAAAGGGGAAATCAGTAACAAGCAAGCAGAGTAATCATTAACCAAAAAGCGCAAAATTATGTTAAAAGTGTGAAATCATTAACCAAAAAGTCGAAAATAATGTCCAGAGACCAAGTCCGAAAGTACAAATAATTAACCAGTAAGCAGAGTCATCATTAACCAAAAATCGCAAAAGTAAGTAAAAAGTGTGAAATCATTAACCAAAAATCGCAAAAGTAAGTAAAAAGTGTGAAATCATTAACCAAAAACTCGAAAATAATGTCCAGAGACTAAGTCCGAAAGGGCAAATGGTTAACCAGTAAGCAGAGTAATCATTAACCAAAAATCGCAAAAGTAAGTAAGAAGTGTGAAATCATTAACCAAAAATCGCAAAAGTAAGTAAAAAGTGTGAAATCATTAACCAAAAACTCGAAAATAATGTCCAGAGACCAAGTCCGAAAGGGCAAATGGTTAACCAGTAAGCAGAGTAATCATTAACCAAAAAGGGCAAAAGTAAGTAAAAAGTATGAAATCATTAACCAAAAAGCACAAAATTAAGTTAAAAGTGTGAAATCATTAACCAAAAAGTCGAAAATAATCTCCAGAGACTAAGTGCGAAAGGGCAAATGGTTAACCAGTAAGCAGAGTCATCATTAACCAAAAATCGCAAAAGTAAGTAAAAAGTGTGAAATCATTAACCAAAAACCCGAAAATAATGTCCAGAGACTAAGTCCAAAAGGGCAAATGGTTAACCAGTAAGCAGAGTAATCATTAACCAAAAATCGCAAAAGTAAGTAAAAAGTGTGAAATCATTAACCAAAAACTCGAAAATAATCTCCAGAGACTAAGTCCGAAAGGGCAAATGGTTAACCAGTAAGCAGAGTAATCATTAACCAAAAATCGCAAAAGTAAGTAAAAAGTGTGAAATCATTAACCAAAAACCCGAAAATAATGTCCAGAGACTAAGTCCGAAAGGGCAAATGGTTAACCAGTAAGCAGAGTAATCATTAACCAAAAATCGCAAAAGTAAGTAAAAAGTGTGAAATCATTAACCAAAAACTCGAAAATAATGTCCAGAGACTAAGTCCGAAAGGGCAAATGGTTAACCAGTAAGCAGAGTAATCATTAACCAAAAGGCGCAAAAGTAAGTAAAAAGTATGAAATCAGTAACCAAAAAGCGCAAAAATATGTTAAAAGTGTGAAATCATTAACCAAAAACTCGAAAATAATGTGCAGAGACTAAGTCCGAAAGGGCAAATAATTAACCAGTAAGCAGAGTAATCATTAACCAAAAATCGCAAAAATATGTTAAAAGTGTGAAATCATTAACCAAAAACTCGAAAATAATGTCCAGAGACTAAGTCCGAAAGGGCAAATGGTTAACCAGTAAGCAGAGTAATCATTAACCAAAAATCGCAAAAGTAAGTAAAAAGTGTGAAATCATTAACCAAAAACTCGAAAATAATCTCCAGAGACTAAGTCCGAAAGGGCAAATGGTTAACCAGTAAGCAGAGTAATCATTAACCAAAAGGCGCAAAAGTAAGTAAAAAGTATGAAATCATTAACCAAAAAGCGCAAAAATATGTTAAAAGTGTGAAATCATTAACCAAAAAGTCGAAAATAATGTGCAGAGACTAAGTCCGAAAGGGCAAATGGTTAACCAGTAAGCAGAGTAATCATTAACCAAAAAGCGCAAAAATATGTTAAAAGTGTGAAATCATTAACCAAAAACTCGAAAATAATGTGCAGAGACTAAGTCCGAAAGGGCAAATGGTTAACCAGTAAGCAGAGTAATCATTAACCAAAAATCGCAAAAGTAAGTAAAAAGTGTGAAATCATTAACCAAAAACTCGAAAATAATCTCCAGAGACTAAGTCCGAAAGGGCAAATGGTTAACCAGTAAGCAGAGTAATCATTAACCAAAAAGGGCAAAAGTAAGTAAAAAGTATGAAATCATTAACCAAAAAGCACAAAATTAAGTTAAAAGTGTGAAATCATTAACCAAAATGTCGAAAACAATGTCCAGAGACTAAGTCCGAAAGGGCAAATGGTTAACCAGTAAGCAGAGTAATCATTAACCAAAAAGGGCAAAAGTAAGTAAAAAGTATGAAATCATTAACCAAAAAGCACAAAATTAAGTTAAAAGTGTGAAATCATTAACCAAAATGTCGAAAATAATGTCCAGAGACTAAGTCCGAAAGGGCAAATGGTTAACCAGTAAGCAGAGTAATCATTAACCAAAAATCGCAAAAGTAAGTAAAAAGTGTGAAATCATTAACCAAAAAGCGCAAAAATATGTTAAAAGTGTGAAATCATTAACCAAAAACTCGAAAATAATGTGCAGAGACTAAGTCCAAAAGGGCAAATGGTTAACCAGTAAGCAGAGTAATCATTAACCAAAATGCGCAAAAGTAAGTAAAAAGTGTGAAATCATTAACCAAAAATCGCAAAAGTAAGTAAAAAGTGTGAAATCATTAACCAAAAACTCGAAAATAATCTCCAGAGACTAAGTCCGAAAGGGCAAATGGTTAACCAGTAAGCAGAGTAATCATTAACCAAAAATCGCAAAAGTAAGTAAAAAGTGTGAAATCATTAACCAAAAACTCGAAAATAATGTCCAGAGACTAAGTCCAAAAGGGCAAATGGTTAACCAGTAAGCAGAGTAATCATTAACCAAAAAGCGCAAAAGTAAGTAAAAAGTATGAAATCATTAACCAAAAACTCGAAAATAATGTGCAGAGACTAAGTCCGAAAGGGCAAATGGTTAACCAGTAAGCAGAGTAATCATTAACCAAAAAGCGCAAAAATATGTTAAAAGTGTGAAATCATTAACCAAAAACTCGAAAATAATGTCCAGAGACTAAGTCCGAAAGGGCAAATGGTTAACCAGTAAGCAGAGTAATCATTAACCAAAATGCGCAAAAGTAAGTAAAAAGTGTGAAATCATTAACCAAAAATCGCAAAAGTAAGTAAAAAGTGTGAAATCATTAACCAAAAACTCGAAAATAATCTCCAGAGACTAAGTCCGAAAGGGCAAATAATTAACCAGTAAGCAGAGTAATCATTAACCAAAAAGCGCAAAAATATGTTAAAAGTGTGAAATCATTAACCAAAAACTCGAAAATAATGTCCAGAGACTAAGTCCGAAAGGGCAAATAATTAACCAGTAAGCAGAGTAATCATTAACCAAAAAGCGCAAAAGTAAGTAAAAAGTGTGAAATCATTAACCAAAAAGTCGAAAATAATGCCCAGAGACTAAGTGCGAAAGGGCAAATGGTTAACCAGAAA
>NW_027141827.1:152500-160000 GCF_036365525.1 Heterodontus francisci
CCTTGGTGCGTGTGTCTAGGCGATGCATTGCGGAAGGATGGGCGGGTGGGGCCGGGCGTGTGGGTTCCCGACTTATCGGTGAACCATTTGCTACTGCGGGGCCAAAGCAAAAGGGAAAGCATAAGGGCGCAGGCTGCCCTCTGCGGGACAGGTCCGGCCCTGACGCCGGTTTACGATTTCTCCGGTAAAGCACCTGTCGGGTGGCGACCGGAGGGTCTTTGCAGGGCCTGGATCTCCGAGCCCGTGGGACAGGCGGGAAAGGGTGGCGGCAGCCGGTTGAAGTCCCGACCCTGGGCAGCCTCCCGGTCTTACCTCCATAACTTCGGCGAGGAGGGTCCGATCCCCGCGCGGTCGACGGCAGGCGGTAGGGCTCGGAGGGGCGCGGCCTGGTCCGCGAGTGCCCCGGCGCCGCCCCTCTGCCCGTCCGAGGGACAGTAGGAAATGGCCATACCGCTTTCCGGCCGATTGCCGCCGGACGTCCGGCCGCATTCGCTCGGTCTGCGCGGCCGGCGGTAGCCGGGGGCGAGGGGCATCGGGCGGTGGCGGAACCAGGCCGGCCCGACCGCTGGGGGCCGCCCGGGCGACGTTTGAATCTGTCGGGTCGGACCGCCGAATCCCGCGGGATTTCGGGATCGAATCTGCGGGTGGAATCGGCACCTCGTCCCGCTGTCCGGTTCCCCCCGGTCGACTGCAACGGGTTTCCGAGGCCCGTCGGTCAGGCGCGGTTCGCTCCGCAATCCGCCGGCCGATCGGCACCGGGCGGGGCTCTACGGAAAGAGGGGACCCTCCCGCGTCGAGTGCCGGCGCACCGACCCCGCAGGCTGACCGGGAAGGTGAAGACTCACCCCGCTGAATGCCCGGCCCCGGCTACCCTCCGGCTCCGGGGCCATAACTTCGGGGAGGGAGGTCCGATCCCCGCGCGGTCGACGGCAGGCGGTAGGGCTCGGAGGGGCGCGGCCTGGTCCGCGAGTGCCCCGGCGCCGCCCCTCTGCCCGTCCGAGGGACAGTAGGAAATGGCCATACCGCTTTCCGGCCGATTGCCGCCGGACGTCCGGCCGCATTCGCTCGGTCTGCGCGGCCGGCGGTAGCCGGGGGCGAGGGGCATCGGGCGGTGGCGGAACCAGGCCGGCCCGACCGCTGGGGGCCGCCCGGGCGACGTTTGAATCTGTCGGGTCGGACCGCCGAATCCCGCGGGATTTCGGGATCGAATCTGCGGGTGGAATCGGCACCTCGTCCCGCTGTCCGGTTCCCCCCCGTCGACTGCAACGGGTTTCCGAGGCCCGTCGGTCAGGCGCGGTTCGCTCCGCAATCCGCCGGCCGATCGGCACCGGGCGGGGCTCTACGGAAAGAGGGGACCCTCCGGCGTCGAGTGCCGGCGCACCGACCCCGCAGGCTGACCGGGAAGGTTAAGACTCACCCCGCTGAATGCCCGGCCCCGGGCACCCTCCGGCGCCGGGGCCATAACTTCGGGGAGGGAGGTCCGAGCTCCGCGCGGTCGACGGCAGGTGAAAGGGGCCGGTGCGCCGCGGAAGGCGACAGCAGTCCCGTCAGGCTGCACCTCTGCTCGGGCGAACGGCGTCAGGAAAAGGGGAGAGCACTTCCCCACCGATAGCTCCGGAACGCCCGGACCCATTGGCCCGCGGCACCGGTGGCTGCTAGAGGGCCTCCGGCGCCGTCAGCCGGGGTACGTCCCAGGCCGGCCGGACGGCGGGCAGCCGGAGGCAACGGCCTGGAACGGAGCCAGACTTGAGTCGTTCCGTGTGCCGTGGGCAAAAAGGCAGGGCTGCGGGTCAGCGCAGTTTGGCAAACCTAGCCGCAAGTGCGGGAAGGGCGGAGGAGCACACGGACGCCGCCTTCCCAAACTGAGCCCAAAGTGCCCAGGCATGCCCCCTTGATCTCGCCTAATCAGTGAGCCCAAAATAATTTCAGAGTGTGGAAACCTGATCCAAAAAGGTCGAAAAGAACGGCCAGAGATCAAGTCCGAAAGGGGAAATCAGTAACAAGCAAGCAGAGTAATCATTAACCAAAAAGCGCAAAATTATGTTAAAAGTGTGAAATCATTAACCAAAAAGTCGAAAATAATGTCCAGAGACCAAGTCCGAAAGTACAAATAATTAACCAGTAAGCAGAGTCATCATTAACCAAAAATCGCAAAAGTAAGTAAAAAGTGTGAAATCATTAACCAAAAATCGCAAAAGTAAGTAAAAAGTGTGAAATCATTAACCAAAAACTCGAAAATAATGTCCAGAGACTAAGTCCGAAAGGGCAAATGGTTAACCAGTAAGCAGAGTAATCATTAACCAAAAATCGCAAAAGTAAGTAAGAAGTGTGAAATCATTAACCAAAAATCGCAAAAGTAAGTAAAAAGTGTGAAATCATTAACCAAAAACTCGAAAATAATGTCCAGAGACCAAGTCCGAAAGGGCAAATGGTTAACCAGTAAGCAGAGTAATCATTAACCAAAAAGGGCAAAAGTAAGTAAAAAGTATGAAATCATTAACCAAAAAGCACAAAATTAAGTTAAAAGTGTGAAATCATTAACCAAAAAGTCGAAAATAATCTCCAGAGACTAAGTGCGAAAGGGCAAATGGTTAACCAGTAAGCAGAGTCATCATTAACCAAAAATCGCAAAAGTAAGTAAAAAGTGTGAAATCATTAACCAAAAACCCGAAAATAATGTCCAGAGACTAAGTCCAAAAGGGCAAATGGTTAACCAGTAAGCAGAGTAATCATTAACCAAAAATCGCAAAAGTAAGTAAAAAGTGTGAAATCATTAACCAAAAACTCGAAAATAATCTCCAGAGACTAAGTCCGAAAGGGCAAATGGTTAACCAGTAAGCAGAGTAATCATTAACCAAAAATCGCAAAAGTAAGTAAAAAGTGTGAAATCATTAACCAAAAACCCGAAAATAATGTCCAGAGACTAAGTCCGAAAGGGCAAATGGTTAACCAGTAAGCAGAGTAATCATTAACCAAAAATCGCAAAAGTAAGTAAAAAGTGTGAAATCATTAACCAAAAACTCGAAAATAATGTCCAGAGACTAAGTCCGAAAGGGCAAATGGTTAACCAGTAAGCAGAGTAATCATTAACCAAAAGGCGCAAAAGTAAGTAAAAAGTATGAAATCAGTAACCAAAAAGCGCAAAAATATGTTAAAAGTGTGAAATCATTAACCAAAAACTCGAAAATAATGTGCAGAGACTAAGTCCGAAAGGGCAAATAATTAACCAGTAAGCAGAGTAATCATTAACCAAAAATCGCAAAAATATGTTAAAAGTGTGAAATCATTAACCAAAAACTCGAAAATAATGTCCAGAGACTAAGTCCGAAAGGGCAAATGGTTAACCAGTAAGCAGAGTAATCATTAACCAAAAATCGCAAAAGTAAGTAAAAAGTGTGAAATCATTAACCAAAAACTCGAAAATAATCTCCAGAGACTAAGTCCGAAAGGGCAAATGGTTAACCAGTAAGCAGAGTAATCATTAACCAAAAGGCGCAAAAGTAAGTAAAAAGTATGAAATCATTAACCAAAAAGCGCAAAAATATGTTAAAAGTGTGAAATCATTAACCAAAAAGTCGAAAATAATGTGCAGAGACTAAGTCCGAAAGGGCAAATGGTTAACCAGTAAGCAGAGTAATCATTAACCAAAAAGCGCAAAAATATGTTAAAAGTGTGAAATCATTAACCAAAAACTCGAAAATAATGTGCAGAGACTAAGTCCGAAAGGGCAAATGGTTAACCAGTAAGCAGAGTAATCATTAACCAAAAATCGCAAAAGTAAGTAAAAAGTGTGAAATCATTAACCAAAAACTCGAAAATAATCTCCAGAGACTAAGTCCGAAAGGGCAAATGGTTAACCAGTAAGCAGAGTAATCATTAACCAAAAAGGGCAAAAGTAAGTAAAAAGTATGAAATCATTAACCAAAAAGCACAAAATTAAGTTAAAAGTGTGAAATCATTAACCAAAATGTCGAAAACAATGTCCAGAGACTAAGTCCGAAAGGGCAAATGGTTAACCAGTAAGCAGAGTAATCATTAACCAAAAAGGGCAAAAGTAAGTAAAAAGTATGAAATCATTAACCAAAAAGCACAAAATTAAGTTAAAAGTGTGAAATCATTAACCAAAATGTCGAAAATGATGTCCAGAGACTAAGTCCGAAAGGGCAAATGGTTAACCAGTAAGCAGAGTAATCATTAACCAAAAATCGCAAAAGTAAGTAAAAAGTGTGAAATCATTAACCAAAAAGCGCAAAAATATGTTAAAAGTGTGAAATCATTAACCAAAAACTCGAAAATAATGTGCAGAGACTAAGTCCAAAAGGGCAAATGGTTAACCAGTAAGCAGAGTAATCATTAACCAAAATGCGCAAAAGTAAGTAAAAAGTGTGAAATCATTAACCAAAAATCGCAAAAGTAAGTAAAAAGTGTGAAATCATTAACCAAAAACTCGAAAATAATCTCCAGAGACTAAGTCCGAAAGGGCAAATGGTTAACCAGTAAGCAGAGTAATCATTAACCAAAAATCGCAAAAGTAAGTAAAAAGTGTGAAATCATTAACCAAAAACTCGAAAATAATGTCCAGAGACTAAGTCCAAAAGGGCAAATGGTTAACCAGTAAGCAGAGTAATCATTAACCAAAAAGCGCAAAAGTAAGTAAAAAGTATGAAATCATTAACCAAAAACTCGAAAATAATGTGCAGAGACTAAGTCCGAAAGGGCAAATGGTTAACCAGTAAGCAGAGTAATCATTAACCAAAAAGCGCAAAAATATGTTAAAAGTGTGAAATCATTAACCAAAAACTCGAAAATAATGTCCAGAGACTAAGTCCGAAAGGGCAAATGGTTAACCAGTAAGCAGAGTAATCATTAACCAAAATGCGCAAAAGTAAGTAAAAAGTGTGAAATCATTAACCAAAAATCGCAAAAGTAAGTAAAAAGTGTGAAATCATTAACCAAAAACTCGAAAATAATCTCCAGAGACTAAGTCCGAAAGGGCAAATAATTAACCAGTAAGCAGAGTAATCATTAACCAAAAAGCGCAAAAATATGTTAAAAGTGTGAAATCATTAACCAAAAACTCGAAAATAATGTCCAGAGACTAAGTCCGAAAGGGCAAATAATTAACCAGTAAGCAGAGTAATCATTAACCAAAAAGCGCAAAAGTAAGTAAAAAGTGTGAAATCATTAACCAAAAAGTCGAAAATAATGCCCAGAGACTAAGTCCGAAAGGGCAAATGGTTAACCAGAAAATCCGTCGAATAATGTCCAGAGACTAAGTCCGAAAGGGCAAATGGTTAACCAGTGGAAGGGCGATCAAGCGGAAAAATTTGCCCCGGTTACCCGGGATGGAGTTCCAGAGGTCCGGCCAGAGTTGTCAAATTCGTCCCGCTGATCGGACGCTTGTCATTCGGGTGGCTGGGGGTTGGCGGGGTATCTGCACAGTAGTAGGAGGTGGCAAGTCGGGACTTGGACGTTTATTCCAAGAGTCCACCCGAGCCTCCAGGTCTGCAGAGACCGACCCTAGCTGCCGCCCAACCGACTTTTAAGCCTTTTTCGGATGGGGATTTTTTCCCATTTTCGTCCATTTTTCGGGTTTTCTGTCGGGCTTAATAGGCGGCAGCCTGACCCCCGGCCGAGGCGGGGGGCGCACTCTCCCTTGCGTAAGGGTCCGGATTTGCCCCGGAAAGTGCCCCCGACGGCCTCCCGACCCGGGTGCCTGCAGGGCGGGGGAAAGGGTAGTCCCAGCCGCAGGAAATCATTAACCAAAAGACTTAGCCGTCGGGGCAGAGGCTAAGACCCGGGCTGGTGAAATCATTAACCAAAAGGAATGCACCCTTTTCCGAAAGTGCAGGCCGAAATAAGGCGAGCCTTGGGCCGGGAAGGCCAAAACCCCCAACTCATGGAAGTGTATGGGGTCGGACTCGGCGACTTTCCCGGGCCCCGAGTTGACCTTTCCCCACGGGGGCGGTCAAGTTGCTCCCGCCAAGAGGGCACGTTGCATTTGCTGCCGCTCTAGTCCCCGGGCTAGTTAATCAGTTGCCGTCGGAAGTCCCGATGCCGAAATGAAAAATGGCCGTTGCGGCGATTTGGCGCCTCATTTTCGGAAGGACTACCGGCAGGCAACCCGCCGAATTGACACTTGCGATTCGGGTGGCTGGGGGTTGGCGGGGTACCCGGAGATTTTCGGGAACTCGATTTTCAGAACTTTTGCTGGCAGCGGTTGCACTTGCAAAGTGGCCGAAGAAGTGCTCCCTCAAGGAAGGACCTTCTTTTGAAATAAAAGACCTTCCGAAGAGTGCCTGGAAGTCATTTATGAGCATTTAAGGGTAAATCTGGCGGACTTTCCATGCTCTGTTGCCGGCTCTGAAATATCGCACAGTTGGGTCTAGGCCGGTAGACTGGCTGTGAAAACAGACAAAGTGTTTTGGCGAGCGAGAGAAAACAAGGCCTTGGAACAGATTGGGGGGTGCGGAGGCACACCACACCCACAGGAAAAGAATTAATAAAAAAAAAACCAAAGTCTTATGACATGTCTGTTGGTACAGTGAGAAAAGCAAAGAAGGGAGGCTGCGATGGCAGAGCAAAGCCGACCTTCATACAGATATACATGTCAAAGAAAGAAACTATGCCCGCAAAAGACTTGGTGCGAAATAACAAGGCTCCTTGTGAACGGTTATCTTTGTCTGTCAGGCGCAGATTGTGGCGGCGTCGCCTGGTTTCCTTGGGTTGCACTACATGTATGTCCTATTCTCAAACGAAAAGTGCGTGCCCAGAATTTTGTCCAAGTTAGGCGACGCACGCCGGCTGGCATCACCTCTCCGTGCGAGCGCCGAAAGCTTTGGTCGACCTGTTTGGCTACGCTGGTCGCGGTTGCTCCTTACAGTGATGGGGACGGAAAACCGATGCGAGTTGACCAGGCGACGTCAACCAAGTTGTGCATGCTTTCTCCCCCCCCCCGCCGCCGCCAACCCCACACTGTGTGAAAGGAAAAAAAAGTGCGTGCCCAGGTCACTCGATCGATACGGCGAGGACTGTCCGACGTTGGAGGGCCCAGGCGGGCTAGCATTTATTTGCTGGTGTTTCAGGCTCAGCGGTTACCTCCCGTTTCTGTCCCTTGTGTCAGACGGACATTCCTCTCGAGAGTTTGGCCACTTGGTCGGCGGCGTGCTAGGTAGATTACTCGTTGTGCGCCGTCTCCTGTGTGCCGATCTCTGTGCTGTTCGTGTGAGGCCGAGACGTCCCACTGGTCGCTACCGCAGTGGTCCGATTGTGAAGCTCCGGAGCGGGGCGTCCCGTTCCGGCCAGCTCGAGCACTCGATTTCTCTAGCACCAGAGCAAGGGCACACGCGCGGTGTGTGTGTGTATGCTTTGTATTTGTCGGTTACCGGTTTTTGTTGCACGAATTGAAAAGTTGAACCCGGTGCCAACCTCCCTGTCGTGGGGAGGCCATGTGCCCCAGCTTCTCAGACACAGCCCTGCCCCTTTCCAGCGGTGTCGCGT
>NW_027141827.1:170000-175000 GCF_036365525.1 Heterodontus francisci
GTTAATCAGTTGTCCAAATGTTGTAAATTGGTTAATGAGTTGTCACTTCAACTTTTGGCCGCGGTTGGCTGCAATGAGTCTTGCCGGGCTTAATAGTCGGCGTGGGGGTGAATTTGCGAAGGTGGCCGTGTTTCGATGCATGTTTGCCGGCGTGTTTAGGAAGGTTGGGTGGGTGGGTGGGTGGTTGTGTGGGCGCCGTGGTCTGAGGGCACATCCTGTGGGATGTGGGAGGCGGGGGAAGGAGAGCGCCCTTGGTGCGTGTGTCTAGGCGATGCATTGCGGAAGGATGGGCGGGTGGGGCCGGGCGTGTGGGTTCCCGACTTATCGGTGAACCATTTGCTACTGCGGGGCCAAAGCAAAAGGGAAAGCATAAGGGCGCAGGCTGCCCTCTGCGGGACAGGTCCGGCCCTGACGCCGGTTTACGATTTCTCCGGTAAAGCACCTGTCGGGTGGCGACCGGAGGGTCTTTGCAGGGCCTGGATCTCCGAGCCCGTGGGACAGGCGGGAAAGGGTGGCGGCAGCCGGTTGAAGTCCCGACCCTGGGCAGCCTCCCGGTCTTACCTCCATAACTTCGGCGAGGAGGGTCCGATCCCCGCGCGGTCGACGGCAGGCGGTAGGGCTCGGAGGGGCGCGGCCTGGTCCGCGAGTGCCCCGGCGCCGCCCCTCTGCCCGTCCGAGGGACAGTAGGAAATGGCCATACCGCTTTCCGGCCGATTGCCGCCGGACGTCCGGCCGCATTCGCTCGGTCTGCGCGGCCGGCGGTAGCCGGGGGCGAGGGGCATCGGGCGGTGGCGGAACCAGGCCGGCCCGACCGCTGGGGGCCGCCCGGGCGACGTTTGAATCTGTCGGGTCGGACCGCCGAATCCCGCGGGATTTCGGGATCGAATCTGCGGGTGGAATCGGCACCTCGTCCCGCTGTCCGGTTCCCCCCGGTCGACTGCAACGGGTTTCCGAGGCCCGTCGGTCAGGCGCGGTTCGCTCCGCAATCCGCCGGCCGATCGGCACCGGGCGGGGCTCTACGGAAAGAGGGGACCCTCCCGCGTCGAGTGCCGGCGCACCGACCCCGCAGGCTGACCGGGAAGGTGAAGACTCACCCCGCTGAATGCCCGGCCCCGGCTACCCTCCGGCTCCGGGGCCATAACTTCGGGGAGGGAGGTCCGATCCCCGCGCGGTCGACGGCAGGCGGTAGGGCTCGGAGGGGCGCGGCCTGGTCCGCGAGTGCCCCGGCGCCGCCCCTCTGCCCGTCCGAGGGACAGTAGGAAATGGCCATACCGCTTTCCGGCCGATTGCCGCCGGACGTCCGGCCGCATTCGCTCGGTCTGCGCGGCCGGCGGTAGCCGGGGGCGAGGGGCATCGGGCGGTGGCGGAACCAGGCCGGCCCGACCGCTGGGGGCCGCCCGGGCGACGTTTGAATCTGTCGGGTCGGACCGCCGAATCCCGCGGGATTTCGGGATCGAATCTGCGGGTGGAATCGGCACCTCGTCCCGCTGTCCGGTTCCCCCCCGTCGACTGCAACGGGTTTCCGAGGCCCGTCGGTCAGGCGCGGTTCGCTCCGCAATCCGCCGGCCGATCGGCACCGGGCGGGGCTCTACGGAAAGAGGGGACCCTCCGGCGTCGAGTGCCGGCGCACCGACCCCGCAGGCTGACCGGGAAGGTTAAGACTCACCCCGCTGAATGCCCGGCCCCGGGCACCCTCCGGCGCCGGGGCCATAACTTCGGGGAGGGAGGTCCGAGCTCCGCGCGGTCGACGGCAGGTGAAAGGGGCCGGTGCGCCGCGGAAGGCGACAGCAGTCCCGTCAGGCTGCACCTCTGCTCGGGCGAACGGCGTCAGGAAAAGGGGAGAGCACTTCCCCACCGATAGCTCCGGAACGCCCGGACCCATTGGCCCGCGGCACCGGTGGCTGCTAGAGGGCCTCCGGCGCCGTCAGCCGGGGTACGTCCCAGGCCGGCCGGACGGCGGGCAGCCGGAGGCAACGGCCTGGAACGGAGCCAGACTTGAGTCGTTCCGTGTGCCGTGGGCAAAAAGGCAGGGCTGCGGGTCAGCGCAGTTTGGCAAACCTAGCCGCAAGTGCGGGAAGGGCGGAGGAGCACACGGACGCCGCCTTCCCAAACTGAGCCCAAAGTGCCCAGGCATGCCCCCTTGATCTCGCCTAATCAGTGAGCCCAAAATAATTTCAGAGTGTGGAAACCTGATCCAAAAAGGTCGAAAAGAACGGCCAGAGATCAAGTCCGAAAGGGGAAATCAGTAACAAGCAAGCAGAGTAATCATTAACCAAAAAGCGCAAAATTATGTTAAAAGTGTGAAATCATTAACCAAAAAGTCGAAAATAATGTCCAGAGACCAAGTCCGAAAGTACAAATAATTAACCAGTAAGCAGAGTCATCATTAACCAAAAATCGCAAAAGTAAGTAAAAAGTGTGAAATCATTAACCAAAAATCGCAAAAGTAAGTAAAAAGTGTGAAATCATTAACCAAAAACTCGAAAATAATGTCCAGAGACTAAGTCCGAAAGGGCAAATGGTTAACCAGTAAGCAGAGTAATCATTAACCAAAAATCGCAAAAGTAAGTAAGAAGTGTGAAATCATTAACCAAAAATCGCAAAAGTAAGTAAAAAGTGTGAAATCATTAACCAAAAACTCGAAAATAATGTCCAGAGACCAAGTCCGAAAGGGCAAATGGTTAACCAGTAAGCAGAGTAATCATTAACCAAAAAGGGCAAAAGTAAGTAAAAAGTATGAAATCATTAACCAAAAAGCACAAAATTAAGTTAAAAGTGTGAAATCATTAACCAAAAAGTCGAAAATAATCTCCAGAGACTAAGTGCGAAAGGGCAAATGGTTAACCAGTAAGCAGAGTCATCATTAACCAAAAATCGCAAAAGTAAGTAAAAAGTGTGAAATCATTAACCAAAAACCCGAAAATAATGTCCAGAGACTAAGTCCAAAAGGGCAAATGGTTAACCAGTAAGCAGAGTAATCATTAACCAAAAATCGCAAAAGTAAGTAAAAAGTGTGAAATCATTAACCAAAAACTCGAAAATAATCTCCAGAGACTAAGTCCGAAAGGGCAAATGGTTAACCAGTAAGCAGAGTAATCATTAACCAAAAATCGCAAAAGTAAGTAAAAAGTGTGAAATCATTAACCAAAAACCCGAAAATAATGTCCAGAGACTAAGTCCGAAAGGGCAAATGGTTAACCAGTAAGCAGAGTAATCATTAACCAAAAATCGCAAAAGTAAGTAAAAAGTGTGAAATCATTAACCAAAAACTCGAAAATAATGTCCAGAGACTAAGTCCGAAAGGGCAAATGGTTAACCAGTAAGCAGAGTAATCATTAACCAAAAGGCGCAAAAGTAAGTAAAAAGTATGAAATCAGTAACCAAAAAGCGCAAAAATATGTTAAAAGTGTGAAATCATTAACCAAAAACTCGAAAATAATGTGCAGAGACTAAGTCCGAAAGGGCAAATAATTAACCAGTAAGCAGAGTAATCATTAACCAAAAATCGCAAAAATATGTTAAAAGTGTGAAATCATTAACCAAAAACTCGAAAATAATGTCCAGAGACTAAGTCCGAAAGGGCAAATGGTTAACCAGTAAGCAGAGTAATCATTAACCAAAAATCGCAAAAGTAAGTAAAAAGTGTGAAATCATTAACCAAAAACTCGAAAATAATCTCCAGAGACTAAGTCCGAAAGGGCAAATGGTTAACCAGTAAGCAGAGTAATCATTAACCAAAAGGCGCAAAAGTAAGTAAAAAGTATGAAATCATTAACCAAAAAGCGCAAAAATATGTTAAAAGTGTGAAATCATTAACCAAAAAGTCGAAAATAATGTGCAGAGACTAAGTCCGAAAGGGCAAATGGTTAACCAGTAAGCAGAGTAATCATTAACCAAAAAGCGCAAAAATATGTTAAAAGTGTGAAATCATTAACCAAAAACTCGAAAATAATGTGCAGAGACTAAGTCCGAAAGGGCAAATGGTTAACCAGTAAGCAGAGTAATCATTAACCAAAAATCGCAAAAGTAAGTAAAAAGTGTGAAATCATTAACCAAAAACTCGAAAATAATCTCCAGAGACTAAGTCCGAAAGGGCAAATGGTTAACCAGTAAGCAGAGTAATCATTAACCAAAAAGGGCAAAAGTAAGTAAAAAGTATGAAATCATTAACCAAAAAGCACAAAATTAAGTTAAAAGTGTGAAATCATTAACCAAAAACTCGAAAATAATGTCCAGAGACTAAGTCCGAAAGGGCAAATGGTTAACCAGTAAGCAGAGTAATCATTAACCAAAATGCGCAAAAGTAAGTAAAAAGTGTGAAATCATTAACCAAAAATCGCAAAAGTAAGTAAAAAGTGTGAAATCATTAACCAAAAACTCGAAAATAATCTCCAGAGACTAAGTCCGAAAGGGCAAATAATTAACCAGTAAGCAGAGTAATCATTAACCAAAAAGCGCAAAAATATGTTAAAAGTGTGAAATCATTAACCAAAAACTCGAAAATAATGTCCAGAGACTAAGTCCGAAAGGGCAAATAATTAACCAGTAAGCAGAGTAATCATTAACCAAAAAGCGCAAAAGTAAGTAAAAAGTGTGAAATCATTAACCAAAAAGTCGAAAATAATGCCCAGAGACTAAGTCCGAAAGGGCAAATGGTTAACCAGAAAATCCGTCGAATAATGTCCAGAGACTAAGTCCGAAAGGGCAAATGGTTAACCAGTGGAAGGGCGATCAAGCGGAAAAATTTGCCCCGGTTACCCGGGATGGAGTTCCAGAGGTCCGGCCAGAGTTGTCAAATTCGTCCCGCTGATCGGACGCTTGTCATTCGGGTGGCTGGGGGTTGGCGGGGTATCTGCACAGTAGTAGGAGGTGGCAAGTCGGGACTTGGACGTTTATTCCAAGAGTCCACCCGAGCCTCCAGGTCTGCAGAGACCGACCCTAGCTGCCGCCCAACCGACTTTTAAGCCTTTTTCGGATGGGGATTTTTTCCCATTTTCGTC
>NW_027141827.1:187500-192500 GCF_036365525.1 Heterodontus francisci
GGTCCGATCCCCGCGCGGTCGACGGCAGGCGGTAGGGCTCGGAGGGGCGCGGCCTGGTCCGCGAGTGCCCCGGCGCCGCCCCTCTGCCCGTCCGAGGGACAGTAGGAAATGGCCATACCGCTTTCCGGCCGATTGCCGCCGGACGTCCGGCCGCATTCGCTCGGTCTGCGCGGCCGGCGGTAGCCGGGGGCGAGGGGCATCGGGCGGTGGCGGAACCAGGCCGGCCCGACCGCTGGGGGCCGCCCGGGCGACGTTTGAATCTGTCGGGTCGGACCGCCGAATCCCGCGGGATTTCGGGATCGAATCTGCGGGTGGAATCGGCACCTCGTCCCGCTGTCCGGTTCCCCCCGGTCGACTGCAACGGGTTTCCGAGGCCCGTCGGTCAGGCGCGGTTCGCTCCGCAATCCGCCGGCCGATCGGCACCGGGCGGGGCTCTACGGAAAGAGGGGACCCTCCCGCGTCGAGTGCCGGCGCACCGACCCCGCAGGCTGACCGGGAAGGTGAAGACTCACCCCGCTGAATGCCCGGCCCCGGCTACCCTCCGGCTCCGGGGCCATAACTTCGGGGAGGGAGGTCCGATCCCCGCGCGGTCGACGGCAGGCGGTAGGGCTCGGAGGGGCGCGGCCTGGTCCGCGAGTGCCCCGGCGCCGCCCCTCTGCCCGTCCGAGGGACAGTAGGAAATGGCCATACCGCTTTCCGGCCGATTGCCGCCGGACGTCCGGCCGCATTCGCTCGGTCTGCGCGGCCGGCGGTAGCCGGGGGCGAGGGGCATCGGGCGGTGGCGGAACCAGGCCGGCCCGACCGCTGGGGGCCGCCCGGGCGACGTTTGAATCTGTCGGGTCGGACCGCCGAATCCCGCGGGATTTCGGGATCGAATCTGCGGGTGGAATCGGCACCTCGTCCCGCTGTCCGGTTCCCCCCCGTCGACTGCAACGGGTTTCCGAGGCCCGTCGGTCAGGCGCGGTTCGCTCCGCAATCCGCCGGCCGATCGGCACCGGGCGGGGCTCTACGGAAAGAGGGGACCCTCCGGCGTCGAGTGCCGGCGCACCGACCCCGCAGGCTGACCGGGAAGGTTAAGACTCACCCCGCTGAATGCCCGGCCCCGGGCACCCTCCGGCGCCGGGGCCATAACTTCGGGGAGGGAGGTCCGAGCTCCGCGCGGTCGACGGCAGGTGAAAGGGGCCGGTGCGCCGCGGAAGGCGACAGCAGTCCCGTCAGGCTGCACCTCTGCTCGGGCGAACGGCGTCAGGAAAAGGGGAGAGCACTTCCCCAGCGATAGCTCCGGAACGCCCGGACCCATTGGCCCGCGGCACCGGTGGCTGCTAGAGGGCCTCCGGCGCCGTCAGCCGGGGTACGTCCCAGGCCGGCCGGACGGCGGGCAGCCGGAGGCAACGGCCTGGAACGGAGCCAGACTTGAGTCGTTCCGTGTGCCGTGGGCAAAAAGGCAGGGCTGCGGGTCAGCGCAGTTTGGCAAACCTAGCCGCAAGTGCGGGAAGGGCGGAGGAGCACACGGACGCCGCCTTCCCAAACTGAGCCCAAAGTGCCCAGGCATGCCCCCTTGATCTCGCCTAATCAGTGAGCCCAAAATAATTTCAGAGTGTGGAAACCTGATCCAAAAAGGTCGAAAAGAACGGCCAGAGATCAAGTCCGAAAGGGGAAATCAGTAACAAGCAAGCAGAGTAATCATTAACCAAAAAGCGCAAAATTATGTTAAAAGTGTGAAATCATTAACCAAAAAGTCGAAAATAATGTCCAGAGACCAAGTCCGAAAGTACAAATAATTAACCAGTAAGCAGAGTCATCATTAACCAAAAATCGCAAAAGTAAGTAAAAAGTGTGAAATCATTAACCAAAAATCGCAAAAGTAAGTAAAAAGTGTGAAATCATTAACCAAAAACTCGAAAATAATGTCCAGAGACTAAGTCCGAAAGGGCAAATGGTTAACCAGTAAGCAGAGTAATCATTAACCAAAAATCGCAAAAGTAAGTAAGAAGTGTGAAATCATTAACCAAAAATCGCAAAAGTAAGTAAAAAGTGTGAAATCATTAACCAAAAACTCGAAAATAATGTCCAGAGACCAAGTCCGAAAGGGCAAATGGTTAACCAGTAAGCAGAGTAATCATTAACCAAAAAGGGCAAAAGTAAGTAAAAAGTATGAAATCATTAACCAAAAAGCACAAAATTAAGTTAAAAGTGTGAAATCATTAACCAAAAAGTCGAAAATAATCTCCAGAGACTAAGTGCGAAAGGGCAAATGGTTAACCAGTAAGCAGAGTCATCATTAACCAAAAATCGCAAAAGTAAGTAAAAAGTGTGAAATCATTAACCAAAAACCCGAAAATAATGTCCAGAGACTAAGTCCAAAAGGGCAAATGGTTAACCAGTAAGCAGAGTAATCATTAACCAAAAATCGCAAAAGTAAGTAAAAAGTGTGAAATCATTAACCAAAAACTCGAAAATAATCTCCAGAGACTAAGTCCGAAAGGGCAAATGGTTAACCAGTAAGCAGAGTAATCATTAACCAAAAATCGCAAAAGTAAGTAAAAAGTGTGAAATCATTAACCAAAAACCCGAAAATAATGTCCAGAGACTAAGTCCGAAAGGGCAAATGGTTAACCAGTAAGCAGAGTAATCATTAACCAAAAATCGCAAAAGTAAGTAAAAAGTGTGAAATCATTAACCAAAAACTCGAAAATAATGTCCAGAGACTAAGTCCGAAAGGGCAAATGGTTAACCAGTAAGCAGAGTAATCATTAACCAAAAGGCGCAAAAGTAAGTAAAAAGTATGAAATCAGTAACCAAAAAGCGCAAAAATATGTTAAAAGTGTGAAATCATTAACCAAAAACTCGAAAATAATGTGCAGAGACTAAGTCCGAAAGGGCAAATAATTAACCAGTAAGCAGAGTAATCATTAACCAAAAATCGCAAAAATATGTTAAAAGTGTGAAATCATTAACCAAAAACTCGAAAATAATGTCCAGAGACTAAGTCCGAAAGGGCAAATGGTTAACCAGTAAGCAGAGTAATCATTAACCAAAAATCGCAAAAGTAAGTAAAAAGTGTGAAATCATTAACCAAAAACTCGAAAATAATCTCCAGAGACTAAGTCCGAAAGGGCAAATGGTTAACCAGTAAGCAGAGTAATCATTAACCAAAAGGCGCAAAAGTAAGTAAAAAGTATGAAATCATTAACCAAAAAGCGCAAAAATATGTTAAAAGTGTGAAATCATTAACCAAAAAGTCGAAAATAATGTGCAGAGACTAAGTCCGAAAGGGCAAATGGTTAACCAGTAAGCAGAGTAATCATTAACCAAAAAGCGCAAAAATATGTTAAAAGTGTGAAATCATTAACCAAAAACTCGAAAATAATGTGCAGAGACTAAGTCCGAAAGGGCAAATGGTTAACCAGTAAGCAGAGTAATCATTAACCAAAAATCGCAAAAGTAAGTAAAAAGTGTGAAATCATTAACCAAAAACTCGAAAATAATCTCCAGAGACTAAGTCCGAAAGGGCAAATGGTTAACCAGTAAGCAGAGTAATCATTAACCAAAAAGGGCAAAAGTAAGTAAAAAGTATGAAATCATTAACCAAAAAGCACAAAATTAAGTTAAAAGTGTGAAATCATTAACCAAAATGTCGAAAACAATGTCCAGAGACTAAGTCCGAAAGGGCAAATGGTTAACCAGTAAGCAGAGTAATCATTAACCAAAAAGGGCAAAAGTAAGTAAAAAGTATGAAATCATTAACCAAAAAGCACAAAATTAAGTTAAAAGTGTGAAATCATTAACCAAAATGTCGAAAATAATGTCCAGAGACTAAGTCCGAAAGGGCAAATGGTTAACCAGTAAGCAGAGTAATCATTAACCAAAAATCGCAAAAGTAAGTAAAAAGTGTGAAATCATTAACCAAAAAGCGCAAAAATATGTTAAAAGTGTGAAATCATTAACCAAAAACTCGAAAATAATGTGCAGAGACTAAGTCCAAAAGGGCAAATGGTTAACCAGTAAGCAGAGTAATCATTAACCAAAATGCGCAAAAGTAAGTAAAAAGTGTGAAATCATTAACCAAAAATCGCAAAAGTAAGTAAAAAGTGTGAAATCATTAACCAAAAACTCGAAAATAATCTCCAGAGACTAAGTCCGAAAGGGCAAATGGTTAACCAGTAAGCAGAGTAATCATTAACCAAAAATCGCAAAAGTAAGTAAAAAGTGTGAAATCATTAACCAAAAACTCGAAAATAATGTCCAGAGACTAAGTCCAAAAGGGCAAATGGTTAACCAGTAAGCAGAGTAATCATTAACCAAAAAGCGCAAAAGTAAGTAAAAAGTATGAAATCATTAACCAAAAACTCGAAAATAATGTGCAGAGACTAAGTCCGAAAGGGCAAATGGTTAACCAGTAAGCAGAGTAATCATTAACCAAAAAGCGCAAAAATATGTTAAAAGTGTGAAATCATTAACCAAAAACTCGAAAATAATGTCCAGAGACTAAGTCCGAAAGGGCAAATGGTTAACCAGTAAGCAGAGTAATCATTAACCAAAATGCGCAAAAGTAAGTAAAAAGTGTGAAATCATTAACCAAAAATCGCAAAAGTAAGTAAAAAGTGTGAAATCATTAACCAAAAACTCGAAAATAATCTCCAGAGACTAAGTCCGAAAGGGCAAATAATTAACCAGTAAGCAGAGTAATCATTAACCAAAAAGCGCAAAAATATGTTAAAAGTGTGAAATCATTAACCAAAAACTCGAAAATAATGTCCAGAGACTAAGTCCGAAAGGGCAAATAATTAACCAGTAAGCAGAGTAATCATTAACCAAAAAGCGCAAAAGTAAGTAAAAAGTGTGAAATCATTAACCAAAAAGTCGAAAATAATGCCCAGAGACTAAGTCCGAAAGGGCAAATGGTTAACCAGAAAATCCGTCGAATAATGTCCAGAGACTAAGTCCGAAAGGGCAAATGGTTAACCAGTGGAAGGGCGATCAAGCGGAAAAATTTGCCC
>NW_027141827.1:205000-210000 GCF_036365525.1 Heterodontus francisci
TACTGCGGGGCCAAAGCAAAAGGGAAAGCATAAGGGCGCAGGCTGCCCTCTGCGGGACAGGTCCGGCCCTGACGCCGGTTTACGATTTCTCCGGTAAAGCACCTGTCGGGTGGCGACCGGAGGGTCTTTGCAGGGCCTGGATCTCCGAGCCCGTGGGACAGGCGGGAAAGGGTGGCGGCAGCCGGTTGAAGTCCCGACCCTGGGCAGCCTCCCGGTCTTACCTCCATAACTTCGGCGAGGAGGGTCCGATCCCCGCGCGGTCGACGGCAGGCGGTAGGGCTCGGAGGGGCGCGGCCTGGTCCGCGAGTGCCCCGGCGCCGCCCCTCTGCCCGTCCGAGGGACAGTAGGAAATGGCCATACCGCTTTCCGGCCGATTGCCGCCGGACGTCCGGCCGCATTCGCTCGGTCTGCGCGGCCGGCGGTAGCCGGGGGCGAGGGGCATCGGGCGGTGGCGGAACCAGGCCGGCCCGACCGCTGGGGGCCGCCCGGGCGACGTTTGAATCTGTCGGGTCGGACCGCCGAATCCCGCGGGATTTCGGGATCGAATCTGCGGGTGGAATCGGCACCTCGTCCCGCTGTCCGGTTCCCCCCGGTCGACTGCAACGGGTTTCCGAGGCCCGTCGGTCAGGCGCGGTTCGCTCCGCAATCCGCCGGCCGATCGGCACCGGGCGGGGCTCTACGGAAAGAGGGGACCCTCCCGCGTCGAGTGCCGGCGCACCGACCCCGCAGGCTGACCGGGAAGGTGAAGACTCACCCCGCTGAATGCCCGGCCCCGGCTACCCTCCGGCTCCGGGGCCATAACTTCGGGGAGGGAGGTCCGATCCCCGCGCGGTCGACGGCAGGCGGTAGGGCTCGGAGGGGCGCGGCCTGGTCCGCGAGTGCCCCGGCGCCGCCCCTCTGCCCGTCCGAGGGACAGTAGGAAATGGCCATACCGCTTTCCGGCCGATTGCCGCCGGACGTCCGGCCGCATTCGCTCGGTCTGCGCGGCCGGCGGTAGCCGGGGGCGAGGGGCATCGGGCGGTGGCGGAACCAGGCCGGCCCGACCGCTGGGGGCCGCCCGGGCGACGTTTGAATCTGTCGGGTCGGACCGCCGAATCCCGCGGGATTTCGGGATCGAATCTGCGGGTGGAATCGGCACCTCGTCCCGCTGTCCGGTTCCCCCCCGTCGACTGCAACGGGTTTCCGAGGCCCGTCGGTCAGGCGCGGTTCGCTCCGCAATCCGCCGGCCGATCGGCACCGGGCGGGGCTCTACGGAAAGAGGGGACCCTCCGGCGTCGAGTGCCGGCGCACCGACCCCGCAGGCTGACCGGGAAGGTTAAGACTCACCCCGCTGAATGCCCGGCCCCGGGCACCCTCCGGCGCCGGGGCCATAACTTCGGGGAGGGAGGTCCGAGCTCCGCGCGGTCGACGGCAGGTGAAAGGGGCCGGTGCGCCGCGGAAGGCGACAGCAGTCCCGTCAGGCTGCACCTCTGCTCGGGCGAACGGCGTCAGGAAAAGGGGAGAGCACTTCCCCACCGATAGCTCCGGAACGCCCGGACCCATTGGCCCGCGGCACCGGTGGCTGCTAGAGGGCCTCCGGCGCCGTCAGCCGGGGTACGTCCCAGGCCGGCCGGACGGCGGGCAGCCGGAGGCAACGGCCTGGAACGGAGCCAGACTTGAGTCGTTCCGTGTGCCGTGGGCAAAAAGGCAGGGCTGCGGGTCAGCGCAGTTTGGCAAACCTAGCCGCAAGTGCGGGAAGGGCGGAGGAGCACACGGACGCCGCCTTCCCAAACTGAGCCCAAAGTGCCCAGGCATGCCCCCTTGATCTCGCCTAATCAGTGAGCCCAAAATAATTTCAGAGTGTGGAAACCTGATCCAAAAAGGTCGAAAAGAACGGCCAGAGATCAAGTCCGAAAGGGGAAATCAGTAACAAGCAAGCAGAGTAATCATTAACCAAAAAGCGCAAAATTATGTTAAAAGTGTGAAATCATTAACCAAAATGTCGAAAATAATGTCCAGAGACCAAGTCCGAAAGGGCAAATGGTTAACCAGTAAGCAGAGTAATCATTAACCAAAAAGGGCAAAAGTAAGTAAAAAGTGTGAAATCATAAACCAAAAACCCGAAAATAATGTCCAGAGACTAAGTCCGAAAGGGCAAATGGTTAACCAGTAAGCAGAGTAATCATTAACCAAAAATCGCAAAAGTAAGTAAGAAGTGTGAAATCATTAACCAAAAATCGCAAAAGTAAGTAAAAAGTGTGAAATCATTAACCAAAAACTCGAAAATAATGTCCAGAGACCAAGTCCGAAAGGGCAAATGGTTAACCAGTAAGCAGAGTAATCATTAACCAAAAAGGGCAAAAGTAAGTAAAAAGTATGAAATCATTAACCAAAAAGCACAAAATTAAGTTAAAAGTGTGAAATCATTAACCAAAAAGTCGAAAATAATCTCCAGAGACTAAGTGCGAAAGGGCAAATGGTTAACCAGTAAGCAGAGTCATCATTAACCAAAAATCGCAAAAGTAAGTAAAAAGTGTGAAATCATTAACCAAAAACCCGAAAATAATGTCCAGAGACTAAGTCCAAAAGGGCAAATGGTTAACCAGTAAGCAGAGTAATCATTAACCAAAAATCGCAAAAGTAAGTAAAAAGTGTGAAATCATTAACCAAAAACTCGAAAATAATCTCCAGAGACTAAGTCCGAAAGGGCAAATGGTTAACCAGTAAGCAGAGTAATCATTAACCAAAAATCGCAAAAGTAAGTAAAAAGTGTGAAATCATTAACCAAAAACCCGAAAATAATGTCCAGAGACTAAGTCCGAAAGGGCAAATGGTTAACCAGTAAGCAGAGTAATCATTAACCAAAAATCGCAAAAGTAAGTAAAAAGTGTGAAATCATTAACCAAAAACTCGAAAATAATGTCCAGAGACTAAGTCCGAAAGGGCAAATGGTTAACCAGTAAGCAGAGTAATCATTAACCAAAAGGCGCAAAAGTAAGTAAAAAGTATGAAATCAGTAACCAAAAAGCGCAAAAATATGTTAAAAGTGTGAAATCATTAACCAAAAACTCGAAAATAATGTGCAGAGACTAAGTCCGAAAGGGCAAATAATTAACCAGTAAGCAGAGTAATCATTAACCAAAAATCGCAAAAATATGTTAAAAGTGTGAAATCATTAACCAAAAACTCGAAAATAATGTCCAGAGACTAAGTCCGAAAGGGCAAATGGTTAACCAGTAAGCAGAGTAATCATTAACCAAAAATCGCAAAAGTAAGTAAAAAGTGTGAAATCATTAACCAAAAACTCGAAAATAATCTCCAGAGACTAAGTCCGAAAGGGCAAATGGTTAACCAGTAAGCAGAGTAATCATTAACCAAAAGGCGCAAAAGTAAGTAAAAAGTATGAAATCATTAACCAAAAAGCGCAAAAATATGTTAAAAGTGTGAAATCATTAACCAAAAAGTCGAAAATAATGTGCAGAGACTAAGTCCGAAAGGGCAAATGGTTAACCAGTAAGCAGAGTAATCATTAACCAAAAAGCGCAAAAATATGTTAAAAGTGTGAAATCATTAACCAAAAACTCGAAAATAATGTGCAGAGACTAAGTCCGAAAGGGCAAATGGTTAACCAGTAAGCAGAGTAATCATTAACCAAAAATCGCAAAAGTAAGTAAAAAGTGTGAAATCATTAACCAAAAACTCGAAAATAATCTCCAGAGACTAAGTCCGAAAGGGCAAATGGTTAACCAGTAAGCAGAGTAATCATTAACCAAAAAGGGCAAAAGTAAGTAAAAAGTATGAAATCATTAACCAAAAAGCACAAAATTAAGTTAAAAGTGTGAAATCATTAACCAAAATGTCGAAAACAATGTCCAGAGACTAAGTCCGAAAGGGCAAATGGTTAACCAGTAAGCAGAGTAATCATTAACCAAAAAGGGCAAAAGTAAGTAAAAAGTATGAAATCATTAACCAAAAAGCACAAAATTAAGTTAAAAGTGTGAAATCATTAACCAAAATGTCGAAAATAATGTCCAGAGACTAAGTCCGAAAGGGCAAATGGTTAACCAGTAAGCAGAGTAATCATTAACCAAAAATCGCAAAAGTAAGTAAAAAGTGTGAAATCATTAACCAAAAAGCGCAAAAATATGTTAAAAGTGTGAAATCATTAACCAAAAACTCGAAAATAATGTGCAGAGACTAAGTCCAAAAGGGCAAATGGTTAACCAGTAAGCAGAGTAATCATTAACCAAAATGCGCAAAAGTAAGTAAAAAGTGTGAAATCATTAACCAAAAATCGCAAAAGTAAGTAAAAAGTGTGAAATCATTAACCAAAAACTCGAAAATAATCTCCAGAGACTAAGTCCGAAAGGGCAAATGGTTAACCAGTAAGCAGAGTAATCATTAACCAAAAATCGCAAAAGTAAGTAAAAAGTGTGAAATCATTAACCAAAAACTCGAAAATAATGTCCAGAGACTAAGTCCAAAAGGGCAAATGGTTAACCAGTAAGCAGAGTAATCATTAACCAAAAAGCGCAAAAGTAAGTAAAAAGTATGAAATCATTAACCAAAAACTCGAAAATAATGTGCAGAGACTAAGTCCGAAAGGGCAAATGGTTAACCAGTAAGCAGAGTAATCATTAACCAAAAAGCGCAAAAATATGTTAAAAGTGTGAAATCATTAACCAAAAACTCGAAAATAATGTCCAGAGACTAAGTCCGAAAGGGCAAATGGTTAACCAGTAAGCAGAGTAATCATTAACCAAAATGCGCAAAAGTAAGTAAAAAGTGTGAAATCATTAACCAAAAATCGCAAAAGTAAGTAAAAAGTGTGAAATCATTAACCAAAAACTCGAAAATAATCTCCAGAGACTAAGTCCGAAAGGGCAAATAATTAACCAGTAAGCAGAGTAATCATTAACCAAAAAGCGCAAAAATATGTTAAAAGTGTGAAATCATTAACCAAAAACTCGAAAATAATGTCCAGAGACTAAGTCCGAAAGGGCAAATAATTAACCAGTAAG
>NW_027141827.1:222500-230000 GCF_036365525.1 Heterodontus francisci
TTGTATGCATGTTTGCCGGCGTGTTTAGGAAGGTTGGGTGGGTGGGTGGGTGGTTGTGTGGGCGCCGTGGTCTGAGGGCACATCCTGTGGGATGTGGGAGGCGGGGGAAGGAGAGCGCCCTTGGTGCGTGTGTCTAGGCGATGCATTGCGGAAGGATGGGCGGGTGGGGCCGGGCGTGTGGGTTCCCGACTTATCGGTGAACCATTTGCTACTGCGGGGCCAAAGCAAAAGGGAAAGCATAAGGGCGCAGGCTGCCCTCTGCGGGACAGGTCCGGCCCTGACGCCGGTTTACGATTTCTCCGGTAAAGCACCTGTCGGGTGGCGACCGGAGGGTCTTTGCAGGGCCTGGATCTCCGAGCCCGTGGGACAGGCGGGAAAGGGTGGCGGCAGCCGGTTGAAGTCCCGACCCTGGGCAGCCTCCCGGTCTTACCTCCATAACTTCGGCGAGGAGGGTCCGATCCCCGCGCGGTCGACGGCAGGCGGTAGGGCTCGGAGGGGCGCGGCCTGGTCCGCGAGTGCCCCGGCGCCGCCCCTCTGCCCGTCCGAGGGACAGTAGGAAATGGCCATACCGCTTTCCGGCCGATTGCCGCCGGACGTCCGGCCGCATTCGCTCGGTCTGCGCGGCCGGCGGTAGCCGGGGGCGAGGGGCATCGGGCGGTGGCGGAACCAGGCCGGCCCGACCGCTGGGGGCCGCCCGGGCGACGTTTGAATCTGTCGGGTCGGACCGCCGAATCCCGCGGGATTTCGGGATCGAATCTGCGGGTGGAATCGGCACCTCGTCCCGCTGTCCGGTTCCCCCCGGTCGACTGCAACGGGTTTCCGAGGCCCGTCGGTCAGGCGCGGTTCGCTCCGCAATCCGCCGGCCGATCGGCACCGGGCGGGGCTCTACGGAAAGAGGGGACCCTCCCGCGTCGAGTGCCGGCGCACCGACCCCGCAGGCTGACCGGGAAGGTGAAGACTCACCCCGCTGAATGCCCGGCCCCGGCTACCCTCCGGCTCCGGGGCCATAACTTCGGGGAGGGAGGTCCGATCCCCGCGCGGTCGACGGCAGGCGGTAGGGCTCGGAGGGGCGCGGCCTGGTCCGCGAGTGCCCCGGCGCCGCCCCTCTGCCCGTCCGAGGGACAGTAGGAAATGGCCATACCGCTTTCCGGCCGATTGCCGCCGGACGTCCGGCCGCATTCGCTCGGTCTGCGCGGCCGGCGGTAGCCGGGGGCGAGGGGCATCGGGCGGTGGCGGAACCAGGCCGGCCCGACCGCTGGGGGCCGCCCGGGCGACGTTTGAATCTGTCGGGTCGGACCGCCGAATCCCGCGGGATTTCGGGATCGAATCTGCGGGTGGAATCGGCACCTCGTCCCGCTGTCCGGTTCCCCCCCGTCGACTGCAACGGGTTTCCGAGGCCCGTCGGTCAGGCGCGGTTCGCTCCGCAATCCGCCGGCCGATCGGCACCGGGCGGGGCTCTACGGAAAGAGGGGACCCTCCGGCGTCGAGTGCCGGCGCACCGACCCCGCAGGCTGACCGGGAAGGTTAAGACTCACCCCGCTGAATGCCCGGCCCCGGGCACCCTCCGGCGCCGGGGCCATAACTTCGGGGAGGGAGGTCCGAGCTCCGCGCGGTCGACGGCAGGTGAAAGGGGCCGGTGCGCCGCGGAAGGCGACAGCAGTCCCGTCAGGCTGCACCTCTGCTCGGGCGAACGGCGTCAGGAAAAGGGGAGAGCACTTCCCCACCGATAGCTCCGGAACGCCCGGACCCATTGGCCCGCGGCACCGGTGGCTGCTAGAGGGCCTCCGGCGCCGTCAGCCGGGGTACGTCCCAGGCCGGCCGGACGGCGGGCAGCCGGAGGCAACGGCCTGGAACGGAGCCAGACTTGAGTCGTTCCGTGTGCCGTGGGCAAAAAGGCAGGGCTGCGGGTCAGCGCAGTTTGGCAAACCTAGCCGCAAGTGCGGGAAGGGCGGAGGAGCACACGGACGCCGCCTTCCCAAACTGAGCCCAAAGTGCCCAGGCATGCCCCCTTGATCTCGCCTAATCAGTGAGCCCAAAATAATTTCAGAGTGTGGAAACCTGATCCAAAAAGGTCGAAAAGAACGGCCAGAGATCAAGTCCGAAAGGGGAAATCAGTAACAAGCAAGCAGAGTAATCATTAACCAAAAAGCGCAAAATTATGTTAAAAGTGTGAAATCATTAACCAAAAAGTCGAAAATAATGTCCAGAGACCAAGTCCGAAAGTACAAATAATTAACCAGTAAGCAGAGTCATCATTAACCAAAAATCGCAAAAGTAAGTAAAAAGTGTGAAATCATTAACCAAAAATCGCAAAAGTAAGTAAAAAGTGTGAAATCATTAACCAAAAACTCGAAAATAATGTCCAGAGACTAAGTCCGAAAGGGCAAATGGTTAACCAGTAAGCAGAGTAATCATTAACCAAAAATCGCAAAAGTAAGTAAGAAGTGTGAAATCATTAACCAAAAATCGCAAAAGTAAGTAAAAAGTGTGAAATCATTAACCAAAAACTCGAAAATAATGTCCAGAGACCAAGTCCGAAAGGGCAAATGGTTAACCAGTAAGCAGAGTAATCATTAACCAAAAAGGGCAAAAGTAAGTAAAAAGTATGAAATCATTAACCAAAAAGCACAAAATTAAGTTAAAAGTGTGAAATCATTAACCAAAAAGTCGAAAATAATCTCCAGAGACTAAGTGCGAAAGGGCAAATGGTTAACCAGTAAGCAGAGTCATCATTAACCAAAAATCGCAAAAGTAAGTAAAAAGTGTGAAATCATTAACCAAAAACCCGAAAATAATGTCCAGAGACTAAGTCCAAAAGGGCAAATGGTTAACCAGTAAGCAGAGTAATCATTAACCAAAAATCGCAAAAGTAAGTAAAAAGTGTGAAATCATTAACCAAAAACTCGAAAATAATCTCCAGAGACTAAGTCCGAAAGGGCAAATGGTTAACCAGTAAGCAGAGTAATCATTAACCAAAAATCGCAAAAGTAAGTAAAAAGTGTGAAATCATTAACCAAAAACCCGAAAATAATGTCCAGAGACTAAGTCCGAAAGGGCAAATGGTTAACCAGTAAGCAGAGTAATCATTAACCAAAAATCGCAAAAGTAAGTAAAAAGTGTGAAATCATTAACCAAAAACTCGAAAATAATGTCCAGAGACTAAGTCCGAAAGGGCAAATGGTTAACCAGTAAGCAGAGTAATCATTAACCAAAAGGCGCAAAAGTAAGTAAAAAGTATGAAATCAGTAACCAAAAAGCGCAAAAATATGTTAAAAGTGTGAAATCATTAACCAAAAACTCGAAAATAATGTGCAGAGACTAAGTCCGAAAGGGCAAATAATTAACCAGTAAGCAGAGTAATCATTAACCAAAAATCGCAAAAATATGTTAAAAGTGTGAAATCATTAACCAAAAACTCGAAAATAATGTCCAGAGACTAAGTCCGAAAGGGCAAATGGTTAACCAGTAAGCAGAGTAATCATTAACCAAAAATCGCAAAAGTAAGTAAAAAGTGTGAAATCATTAACCAAAAACTCGAAAATAATCTCCAGAGACTAAGTCCGAAAGGGCAAATGGTTAACCAGTAAGCAGAGTAATCATTAACCAAAATGCGCAAAAGTAAGTAAAAAGTATGAAATCATTAACCAAAAAGCGCAAAAATATGTTAAAAGTGTGAAATCATTAACCAAAAAGTCGAAAATAATGTGCAGAGACTAAGTCCGAAAGGGCAAATGGTTAACCAGTAAGCAGAGTAATCATTAACCAAAAAGCGCAAAAATATGTTAAAAGTGTGAAATCATTAACCAAAAACTCGAAAATAATGTGCAGAGACTAAGTCCGAAAGGGCAAATGGTTAACCAGTAAGCAGAGTAATCATTAACCAAAAATCGCAAAAGTAAGTAAAAAGTGTGAAATCATTAACCAAAAACTCGAAAATAATCTCCAGAGACTAAGTCCGAAAGGGCAAATGGTTAACCAGTAAGCAGAGTAATCATTAACCAAAAAGGGCAAAAGTAAGTAAAAAGTATGAAATCATTAACCAAAAAGCACAAAATTAAGTTAAAAGTGTGAAATCATTAACCAAAATGTCGAAAACAATGTCCAGAGACTAAGTCCGAAAGGGCAAATGGTTAACCAGTAAGCAGAGTAATCATTAACCAAAAAGGGCAAAAGTAAGTAAAAAGTATGAAATCATTAACCAAAAAGCACAAAATTAAGTTAAAAGTGTGAAATCATTAACCAAAATGTCGAAAATAATGTCCAGAGACTAAGTCCGAAAGGGCAAATGGTTAACCAGTAAGCAGAGTAATCATTAACCAAAAATCGCAAAAGTAAGTAAAAAGTGTGAAATCATTAACCAAAAAGCGCAAAAATATGTTAAAAGTGTGAAATCATTAACCAAAAACTCGAAAATAATGTGCAGAGACTAAGTCCAAAAGGGCAAATGGTTAACCAGTAAGCAGAGTAATCATTAACCAAAATGCGCAAAAGTAAGTAAAAAGTGTGAAATCATTAACCAAAAATCGCAAAAGTAAGTAAAAAGTGTGAAATCATTAACCAAAAACTCGAAAATAATCTCCAGAGACTAAGTCCGAAAGGGCAAATGGTTAACCAGTAAGCAGAGTAATCATTAACCAAAAATCGCAAAAGTAAGTAAAAAGTGTGAAATCATTAACCAAAAACTCGAAAATAATGTCCAGAGACTAAGTCCAAAAGGGCAAATGGTTAACCAGTAAGCAGAGTAATCATTAACCAAAAAGCGCAAAAGTAAGTAAAAAGTATGAAATCATTAACCAAAAACTCGAAAATAATGTGCAGAGACTAAGTCCGAAAGGGCAAATGGTTAACCAGTAAGCAGAGTAATCATTAACCAAAAAGCGCAAAAATATGTTAAAAGTGTGAAATCATTAACCAAAAACTCGAAAATAATGTCCAGAGACTAAGTCCGAAAGGGCAAATGGTTAACCAGTAAGCAGAGTAATCATTAACCAAAATGCGCAAAAGTAAGTAAAAAGTGTGAAATCATTAACCAAAAATCGCAAAAGTAAGTAAAAAGTGTGAAATCATTAACCAAAAACTCGAAAATAATCTCCAGAGACTAAGTCCGAAAGGGCAAATAATTAACCAGTAAGCAGAGTAATCATTAACCAAAAAGCGCAAAAATATGTTAAAAGTGTGAAATCATTAACCAAAAACTCGAAAATAATGTCCAGAGACTAAGTCCGAAAGGGCAAATAATTAACCAGTAAGCAGAGTAATCATTAACCAAAAAGCGCAAAAGTAAGTAAAAAGTGTGAAATCATTAACCAAAAAGTCGAAAATAATGCCCAGAGACTAAGTCCGAAAGGGCAAATGGTTAACCAGAAAATCCGTCGAATAATGTCCAGAGACTAAGTCCGAAAGGGCAAATGGTTAACCAGTGGAAGGGCGATCAAGCGGAAAAATTTGCCCCGGTTACCCGGGATGGAGTTCCAGAGGTCCGGCCAGAGTTGTCAAATTCGTCCCGCTGATCGGACGCTTGTCATTCGGGTGGCTGGGGGTTGGCGGGGTATCTGCACAGTAGTAGGAGGTGGCAAGTCGGGACTTGGACGTTTATTCCAAGAGTCCACCCGAGCCTCCAGGTCTGCAGAGACCGACCCTAGCTGCCGCCCAACCGACTTTTAAGCCTTTTTCGGATGGGGATTTTTTCCCATTTTCGTCCATTTTTCGGGTTTTCTGTCGGGCTTAATAGGCGGCAGCCTGACCCCCGGCCGAGGCGGGGGGCGCACTCTCCCTTGCGTAAGGGTCCGGATTTGCCCCGGAAAGTGCCCCCGACGGCCTCCCGACCCGGGTGCCTGCAGGGCGGGGGAAAGGGTAGTCCCAGCCGCAGGAAATCATTAACCAAAAGACTTAGCCGTCGGGGCAGAGGCTAAGACCCGGGCTGGTGAAATCATTAACCAAAAGGAATGCACCCTTTTCCGAAAGTGCAGGCCGAAATAAGGCGAGCCTTGGGCCGGGAAGGCCAAAACCCCCAACTCATGGAAGTGTATGGGGTCGGACTCGGCGACTTTCCCGGGCCCCGAGTTGACCTTTCCCCACGGGGGCGGTCAAGTTGCTCCCGCCAAGAGGGCACGTTGCATTTGCTGCCGCTCTAGTCCCCGGGCTAGTTAATCAGTTGCCGTCGGAAGTCCCGATGCCGAAATGAAAAATGGCCGTTGCGGCGATTTGGCGCCTCATTTTCGGAAGGACTACCGGCAGGCAACCCGCCGAATTGACACTTGCGATTCGGGTGGCTGGGGGTTGGCGGGGTACCCGGAGATTTTCGGGAACTCGATTTTCAGAACTTTTGCTGGCAGCGGTTGCACTTGCAAAGTGGCCGAAGAAGTGCTCCCTCAAGGAAGGACCTTCTTTTGAAATAAAAGACCTTCCGAAGAGTGCCTGGAAGTCATTTATGAGCATTTAAGGGTAAATCTGGCGGACTTTCCATGCTCTGTTGCCGGCTCTGAAATATCGCACAGTTGGGTCTAGGCCGGTAGACTGGCTGTGAAAACAGACAAAGTGTTTTGGCGAGCGAGAGAAAACAAGGCCTTGGAACAGATTGGGGGGTGCGGAGGCACACCACACCCACAGGAAAAGAATTAATAAAAAAAAAACCAAAGTCTTATGACATGTCTGTTGGTACAGTGAGAAAAGCAAAGAAGGGAGGCTGCGATGGCAGAGCAAAGCCGACCTTCATACAGATATACATGTCAAAGAAAGAAACTATGCCCGCAAAAGACTTGGTGCGAAATAACAAGGCTCCTTGTGAACGGTTATCTTTGTCTGTCAGGCGCAGATTGTGGCGGCGTCGCCTGGTTTCCTTGGGTTGCACTACATGTATGTCCTATTCTCAAACGAAAAGTGCGTGCCCAGAATTTTGTCCAAGTTAGGCGACGCACGCCGGCTGGCATCACCTCTCCGTGCGAGCGCCGAAAGCTTTGGTCGACCTGTTTGGCTACGCTGGTCGCGGTTGCTCCTTACAGTGATGGGGACGGAAAACCGATGCGAGTTGACCAGGCGACGTCAACCAAGTTGTGCATGCTTTCTCCCCCCCCCCGCCGCCGCCAACCCCACACTGTGTGAAAGGAAAAAAAAGTGCGTGCCCAGGTCACTCGATCGATACGGCGAGGACTGTCCGACGTTGGAGGGCCCAGGCGGGCTAGCATTTATTTGCTGGTGTTTCAGGCTCAGCGGTTACCTCCCGTTTCTGTCCCTTGTGTCAGACGGACATTCCTCTCGAGAGTTTGGCCACTTGGTCGGCGGCGTGCTAGGTAGATTACTCGTTGTGCGCCGTCTCCTGTGTGCCGATCTCTGTGCTGTTCGTGTGAGGCCGAGACGTCCCACTGGTCGCTACCGCAGTGGTCCGATTGTGAAGCTCCGGAGCGGGGCGTCCCGTTCCGGCCAGCTCGAGCACTCGATTTCTCTAGCACCAGAGCAAGGGCACACGCGCGGTGTGTGTGTGTATGCTTTGTATTTGTCGGT
>NW_027141828.1:0-10000 GCF_036365525.1 Heterodontus francisci
TTGGAGAGAGAGAGAGAGAAGAGAGATTGAGTGAATGGAGAGAGAGAGAGAGAGAAGAGAGATTAAGTGAATGGAGAGAGAGACAGAGAGAAGAGAGATTGAGTGAATGGAGAGAGAGAGAGAGAAGAGAGATTGAGTGAATGGAGAGAGAGAGATAGAGAGAGAGAGAGAGAACAGAGATTGAGTGAATGGAGAGAGAGAGAGAGAGAGAGAGAGAGAGACGAGAGAGAGAGAGAGAGAGAGAGAGAGGGAGGGAGAAGAGAGCTTGAGTGAATGGAGTGTGAGAGAGAGAGAGAGAGAGAGAGAGAGAGAAGAGAGATTGAGTGAATGGAGAGAGAGAGAGAAGAGAGATTGAGAGAATGGAGAGAGAGACAGAGAGAAGAGAGATTGAGTGAATGCAGTGAGAGAGAGAAGTGAGCTTGAGTGAATGGAGAGAGAGAGAGAGAGAAAGAGAAGAGAGATTGAGTGAATGGAGAGAGAGAGAGAGAGAGAGAGAGGAGAGATTGAGTGAATGGAGAGAGAGAGAAGAGAGATAGAGTGAATGGAGTGAGAGAGAGAAGCGAGCTTGAGTGAATGGAGAGAGCGAGAGAGAGAAAGAGAAGAGAGTTTGAGGGAATGGAGCGAGAGACAGAGAGAGAGAAGAGAGATTGAGTGAATGGAGAGAGAGAGAAGAGAGATTGTATGAATGGAGAGAGAGAGAAAGAGAGCGAGAGAGAGAGAGGGAAGACAGATTGAGTGAATGGAGAGAGAGAGAGAGAGTGAGAGAGAGAGAGTGAGATTGAGTGAATGGAGAGAGAGAGAGTGAGGGAGAGATGACGAAAGCGAGAGAGAGAATAGAGATTGAGTGAATGGAGAGAGTGAATGAAGAGAGATTGAGTGAATGGAGAGAGACAGTGAGAGAGAGAAGAGAGATTGAGTGAATGGAGAGAGAGAGAGAGAGAGAGAAGTGAGATTGAGTGAATGGAGAGAGAGAGAGAGAAGAGAGATTGAGTGAATGGAGTGAGAGAGAGAGAGAGAGAGAGAGAAGAGAGACTGAGTGAATGGAGAGAGACAGTGAGAGAGAGAAGAGAGATTGAGTGAATGGAGAGAGAGAGAGAGAAGAGAGATTGAGTGAATGGAGAGAGAGAGAGAAAAGAGATTGAGAGAATGGAGAGAGAGACAGAGAGACGAGAGATTGAGTGAATGGAGTGAGAGAGAGAAGCGAGCTTGAGTGAATGGAGAGAACAAAGAACAAAGATAATTACAGCACAGGAACAGGCCCTTCGGCCTCCAAGCCTGCGCCGATCCAGATCCTCTCTCTAAACATGTCGCCTATTTTCTAAGGTTCTGTATCTCTTTTCTTCCTGCCCATTCATGTATCTGTCTAGATACATCTTAAAAGAATCCATCGTGCCCGCATCTACCACCTCCGCTGGCAATGCGTTCCAGGTGCCCACCACCCTCTGCGTAAAGAACTTTCCACGCATATCCCCCCTAAACTTTTCCCCTTTCACTTTGAACTCGTGTCCTCTAGTAATTGAAACCCCCACTCTGGGAAAAAGCCTCTTGCTATCCACCCTGTCTATACCTCTCATGATTTTGTACACCTCAATCAGGTCCCCCCTCAACCTCCGTCTTTCTAATGAAAATAATCCTAATCTGCTCAACCTCTCTTCATAGCTAGCGCCCTCCATACCAGGCAACATCCTTGTGAACCTCCTCTGCACCCTCTCCAAAGCATCCACATCCTTTTGATAATGTGGCGACCAGAACTGTACGCAGTATTCCAAATGTGGCCGAACCAAAGTCCTATACAACTGTAACATGACCTGCCAACTCTTGTACTCAATGCCCCGTCCGATGAAGGAAAGCATGCCGTATGCCTTCTTGACCACACTATTTACCTGCGTTGCCACCTTCAGGGAACAGTGGACCTGAACACCCAAATCTCTCTGGACATCAATTTTCCCCAGGACTTCTCCATTTACTGTATAGTTCACTCTTGAATTGGATCTTCCAAAATGCATCACCTCGCATTTGCCCTGATTGAACTCCATCTGCCATTTCTCTGCCCAACTCTCCAATCTATCTATATTCTGCTGTATTCTCTGACAGTCCCCTTCACTATCTGCTACTCCACCAATCTTAGTGTCGTCTGCAAATTTGCTAATCAGTCCACCTATACTTTCCTCCAAATCATTAATGTACATCACAAACAACAGTGGTCCCAGCACGGATCCCTGTGGAACACCACTGGTCACACGTCTCCATTTTGAGAAACTCCCTTCTACTGCTACTCTCTGTCTCCTGTTGCCCAGCCAGTTCTTTATCCATCGAGCTAGTACACCTTGGACCCCAAGCGCCTTCACGTTTTCCATCAGCCTGCCATGGGGAACCTTATCAAACGCCTTACTGAAGTCCATGTATATGACATCGACAGCCCTTCCCTCATCAATCAACTTTGTCACTTCCTCAAAGAATTCTATTAAGTTGGTAAGACATGACCTTCCCTGCACAAAACCATGTTGCCTATCACTGATGAGCCCATTTTCTTCCAAATGGGAATAGATCCTATCCCTCAGTATCTTCTCCAGCAGCTTCCCTACCACTGACGTCAGGCTCACCGGTCTATAATTACCTGGATTATCCCTGCTACCCTTCTTAAACAAGGGGACAACATTAGCAATTCTCCAGTCCTCCGGGACCTCACCCGTGTTTAAGGATGCTGCAAAGATATCTGTTAAGGCCCCAGCTATTTCCTCTCTCGCTTCCCTCAGTAACCTGGGATAGATCCCATCCGGACCTGGGGACTTGTCCACCTTAATGCCCTTTAGAATACCCAACACTTCCTCCCTCCTTATGCCGACTTGACCTAGAGTAATCAAACATCTGTTCCTAACCTCAACATCCGTCATGTCCCTCTCCTCGGTGAATACCGATGCAAAGTACTCGTTTAGAATCTCACCCATTTACTCTGAGTCCAAGCATAACATTCCTCCTTTGTCCTTTAGTGGGCCAATCCTTTCTCTAGTTACCCTCTTTCTCCTTATATATGAATAAAAGGCTTTGGGATTTTCCTTAACCCTGTTTGCTAAAGATATTTCATGACCCCTTTTAGCCCTCTTAATTCCTCGTTTCAGATTGGTCCTACATTCCCGATATTCTTTCAAAGCTTCGTCTTTCATCAGCCGCCTAGACCTTATGTATGCTTCCTTTTTCCTCTTAGCTAGTCTCACAATTTCACCTGTCATCCATGGTTCCCTAATCTTGCCATTTCTATCCCTCATTTTCACAGGAACATGTCTCTCCTGCACGCTAATCAACCTCTCTTTAAAAGCCTCCCACATATCACATGTGGATTTACCTTCAAACAGCTGCTCCCAATCTACATTTCCCAGCTCCTGCCGAATTTTGGTATAGTTGGCCTTCCCCCAATTTAGCACTCTTCCTTTAGGACCACTCTCGTCTTTGTCCATGAGTATTTTAAAGCTTACGGAATTGTGATCACTATTCCCAAAGTAGTCCCCTACTGAAACTTCAACAACCTGGCCGGGCTCATTCCCCAACACCAGGTCCAGTATGGCCCCTTCCCGAGTTGGACTATTTACATACTGCTCTAGAAAACCCTCCTGGATGCTCCTTACAAATTCTGCTCCATCTGGACCTCTAACACTAAGCGAATCCCAGTAAATGTTGGGAAAATTAAAATCTCCTATCACCACCACCCTGTTGCTCCTACATCTTTCCATAGATGAGAGAGAGAGAGAGAAAGAGAAGAGAGATTGAGGGAATGGAGAGAGAGACAGAGAGAGGAGAGATTGAGTGAATGGAGAAGAGAGAGAGAGAGAGAGAGAGAGAGAAGAGAGATTGAGGGAATGGAGAGAGAGACAGAGAGAGGAGAGATTGAGTGAATGGAGAGAGAGAGAGAGAGAAGAGAGATTGAGTGAACGGAGCGAGAGAGAGAGAGAGAGAGAGAGAGAGAGAGAGAGAGAAAAGAGCTTGAGTGAATGGAGAGAGAGTGAAGAGAGATTGAGTGAATGGACAGAGAGAGAGAGAGAGAGAGAGAAGGGAGATTGAGTGAATGGAGAGAGAGAGAGAGAGAGAGAAGAGAGATTGAGTGAATGGAGACAGAGAGAAAGAGAGAGAGAGAGAGACAGAGAGAAGAGAGATTGAATGAATGGAGAGAGAGAGAGAGAGAGAGAGGGAGAGAGAGAGAGACAGAAAAGAGAGATTGAGTGAACGGAGAGCGAGAGAGAGTGAGAGAAGAGAGATTGAGTGACTGGAGAGAGAGAGAGAGAAGAGAGATTGAGTGAATGGAGAGAGAGAGAGAGAGAAGAGAGATTAAGTGAATGGAGAGAGAGACAGAGAGAAGAGAGATTGAGTGAATGGAGAGAGAGAGAGAGAGGAGAGATTGAGTGAATGGAGAGCGAGAGAGAGAGAGAGAGAGAAGAGAGATTGAGTGAATGGAGAGAGAGAGAGAGAGAGAGAGAGAGAGAGAGAGAGAGGGAGAAGAGAGCTTGAGTGAATGGAGTGAGAGAGAGAGAGAGAGAGAAGAGAGATTGAGTGAATGGAGAGAGAGAGAGAAGAGAGATTGAGAGAATGGAGAGAGAGACAGAGAGAAGAGAGATTGAGTGAATGGAGTGAGTGAGAGAAGCGATCTTGAGTGAATGGAGAGAGAGAGAGAGAGAAAGAGAAGAGAGATTGAGTGAATGGAGAGAGAGAGAGAGAGAGAGAGAAGAGAGATTGAGTGAATGGAGAGAGAGACAGAGAGAGGAGAGATTGAGTGAATGGAGAGAGAGAGAGAGAGAAAGAGAAGAGAGATTGAGTGAATGGAGAGCGAGAGAGAGAGAGAAGTGAGATTGAGTGAATGGAGAGAGAGAGAGAAGAGAGATTGACTGAATGGGGAGGAAGAGAGAGAGAGAGAGAGAGAGAGAGATTGAGTGAATGGAGAGAGAGAGAGAGAAGAGAGACTGAGTGAATGGAGAGAGAGAGAGAGAGGAGAGATTGAGTGAATGGACAGTGAGAGCGATAGAGAGAGAGAGAGAGAGAGAGAGAGGAGATTGAGTGAATGGAGAGAGAGAGAAAGAGAGCGAGAGAGAGAGAGGGAAGACAGATTGAGTGAATGGAGAGAGAGAGAGAGAGAGAGAGAGAGAGAGTGAGATTGAGTGAATGGAGAGAGAGAGAGTGAGGGAGAGATGACGAAAGCGAGAGAGAGAATAGAGATTGAGTGAATGGAGAGAGTGAATGAAGAGAGATTGAGTGAATGGAGAGAGACAGTGAGAGAGAGAAGAGAGATTGAGTGAATGGAGAGAGAGAGAGAGAGAGAAGAGAGACTGAGTGAATGGAGAGAGACAGTGAGAGAGAGAAGAGAGATTGAGTGAATGGAGAGAGAGAGAGAGAAGAGAGATTGAGTGAATGGAGAGAGAGAGAGAAAAGAGATTGAGAGAATGGAGAGAGAGACAGAGAGAAGAGAGATTGAGTGAATGGAGTGAGAGAGAGGAGCGAGCTTGAGTGAATGGAGAGAACAAAGAACAAAGATAATTACAGCACAGGAACAGGCCCTTCGGCCCTCCAAGCCTGCGCCGATCCAGATCCTCTCTCTAAACATGTCGCCTATTTTCTAAGGTTCTGTATCTCTTTTCTTCCTGCCCATTCATGTATCTGTCTAGATACATCTTAAAAGAATCCATCGTGCCCGCATCTACCACCTCCGCTGGCAATGCGTTCCAGGTGCCCACCACCCTCTGCGTAAAGAACTTTCCACGCATATCCCCCCTAAACCTTTCCCCTTTTACTTTGAACTCGTGTCCTCTAGTAATTGAAACCCCCACTCTGGGAAAAAGCCTCTTGCTATCCACCCTGTCTATACCTCTCATGATTTTGTACACCTCAATCAGGTCCCCCCTCAACCTCCGTCTTTCTAATGAAAATAATCCTAATCTGCTCAACCTCTCTTCATAGCTAGCGCCCTCCATACCAGGCAACATCCTTGTGAACCTCCTCTGCACCCTCTCCAAAGCATCCACATCCTTTTGATAATGTGGCGACCAGAACTGTACGCAGTATTCCAAATGTGGCCGAACCAAAGTCCTATACAACTGTAACATGACCTGCCAACTCTTGTACTCAATGCCCCGTCCGATGAAGGAAAGCATGCCGTATGCCTTCTTGACCACACTATTTACCTGCGTTGCCACCTTCAGGGAACAGTGGACCTGAACACCCAAATCTCTCTGGACATCAATTTTCCCCAGGACTTTTCCATTTACTGTATAGTTCACTCTTGAATTGGATCTTCCAAAATGCATCACCTCGCATTTGCCCTGATTGAACTCCATCTGCCATTTCTCTGCCCAACTCTCCAATCTATCTATATTCTGCTGTATTCTCTGACAGTCCCCTTCACTATCTGCTACTCCACCAATCTTAGTGTCGTCTGCAAATTTGCTAATCAGTCCACCTATACTTTCCTCCAAATCATTAATGTACATCACAAACAACAGTGGTCCCAGCACGGATCCCTGTGGAACACCACTGGTCACACGTCTCCATTTTGAGAAACTCCCTTCTACTGCTACTCTCTGTCTCCTGTTGCCCAGCCAGTTCTTTATCCATCGAGCTAGTACACCTTGGACCCCAAGCGCCTTCACTTTTTCCATCAGCCTGCCATGGGGAACCTTATCAAACGCCTTACTGAAGTCCATGTATATGACATCGACAGCCCTTCCCTCATCAATCAACTTTGTCACTTCCTCAAAGAATTCTATTAAGTTGGTAAGACATGACCTTCCCTGCACAAAACCATGTTGCCTATCACTGATGAGCCCATTTTCTTCCAAATGGGAATAGATCCTATCCCTCAGTATCTTCTCCAGCAGCTTCCCTACCACTGACGTCAGGCTCACCGGTCTATAATTACCTGGATTATCCCTGCTACCCTTCTTAAACAAGGGGACAACATTAGCAATTCTCCAGTCCTCCGGGACCTCACCCGTGTTTAAGGATGCTGCAAAGATATCTGTTAAGGCCCCAGCTATTTCCTCTCTCGCTTCCCTCAGTAACCTGGGATAGATCCCATCCGGACCTGGGGACTTGTCCACCTTAATGCCCTTTAGAATACCCAACACTTCCTCCCTCCTTATGCCGACTTGACCTAGAGTAATCAAACATCTGTTCCTAACCTCAACATCCGTCATGTCCCTCTCCTCGGTGAATACCGATGCAAAGTACTCGTTTAGAATCTCACCCATTTACTCTGAGTCCAAGCATAACATTCCTCCTTTGTCCTTTAGTGGGCCAATCCTTTCTCTAGTTACCCTCTTTCTCCTTATATATGAATAAAAGGCTTTGGGATTTTCCTTAACCCTGTTTGCTAAAGATATTTCATGACCCCTTTTAGCCCTCTTAATTCCTCGTTTCAGATTGGTCCTACATTCCGATATTCTTTCAAAGCTTCGTCTTTCATCAGCCGCCTAGACCTTATGTATGCTTCCTTTTTCCTCTTAGCTAGTCTCACAATTTCACCTGTCATCCATGGTTCCCTAATCTTGCCATTTCTATCCCTCATTTTCACAGGAACATGTCTCTCCTGCACGCTAATCAACCTCTCTTTAAAAGCCTCCCACATATCACATGTGGATTTACCTTCAAACAGCTGCTCCCAATCTACATTTCCCAGCTCCTGCCGAATTTTGGTATAGTTGGCCTTCCCCCAATTTAGCACTCTTCCTTTAGGACCACTCTCGTCTTTGTCCATGAGTATTTTAAAGCTTACAGAATTGTGATCACTATTCCCAAAGTAGTCCCCTACTGAAACTTCAACAACCTGGCCGGGCTCATTCCCCAACACCAGGTCCAGTATGGCCCCTTCCCGAGTTGGACTATTTACATACTGCTCTAGAAAACCCTCCTGGATGCTCCTTACAAATTCTGCTCCATCTGGACCTCTAACACTAAGCGAATCCCAGTCAATGTTGGGAAAATTAAAATCTCCTATCACCACCACCCTGTTGCTCCTACATCTTTCCATAGATGAGAGAGAGAGAGAGAAAGAGAAGAGAGATTGAGGGAATGGAGAGAGAGACAGAGAGAGGAGAGATTGAGTGAATGGAGAGAGAGAGAGAGAGAGAGAGAGAGAAGAGAGATTGAGGGAATGGAGAGAGAGACAGAGAGAAGAGAGATTGAGTGAACGGAGCGAGAGAGAGAGAGAGAGAGAGAGAGAGAGAGAGAGAGAGAGAGAAAAGAGCTTGAGTGAATGGAGAGAGAGTGAAGAGAGATTGAGTGAATGGACAGAGAGAGAGAGAGAGAGAGAGAAGGGAGATTGAGTGAATGGAGAGAGAGAGAGAGAGAGAGAAGAGAGATTGAGTGAATGGAGACAGAGAGAAAGAGAGAGAGAGAGAGACAGAGAGAAGAGAGATTGAATGAATGGAGAGAGAGAGAGAGAGAGAGGGAGAGAGAGAGAGACAGAAAAGAGAGATTGAGTGAACGGAGAGCGAGAGAGAGTGAGAGAAGAGAGATTGAGTGACTGGAGAGAGAGAGAGAGAAGAGAGATTGAGTGAATGGAGAGAGAGAGAGAGAGAGAAGAGAGATTAAGTGAATGGAGAGAGAGACAGAGAGAAGAGAGATTGAGTGAATGGAGAGAGAGAGAGAGAGGAGAGATTGAGTGAATGGAGAGCGAGAGAGAGAGAGAGAGAGAAGAGAGATTGGGTGAATGGAGAGAGAGAGAGAGAGAGAGAGACGAGATGAGAGAGAGAGAGAGAGAGAGAGGGAGAAGAGAGCTTGAGTGAATGGAGTGAGAGAGAGAGAGAGAGAGAAGAGAGATTGAGTGAATGGAGAGAGAGACAGAGAGAAGAGAGATTGAGTGAATGGAGTGAGAGAGAGAAGCGATCTTGAGTGAATGGAGAGAGAGAGAGAGAGAAAGAGAAGAGAGATTGAGTGAATGGAGAGAGAGAGAGAGAGAGAGAGAAGAGAGATTGAGTGAATGGAGAGAGAGACAGAGAGAGGAGAGATTGAGTGAATGGAGAGAGAGAGAGAGAGAGAGAGAGAAGAGAGATTGAGTGAATGGAGAGCGAGAGAGAGAGAGAAGTGAGATTGAGTGAATGGAGAGAGAGAGAGAGAAGAGAGATTGACTGAATGGGGAGAAGAGAGAGATAGAGAGAGAGAGAGATTGAGTGAATGGAGAGAGAGAGAGAGAAGAGAGACTGAGTGAATGGAGAGAGAGAGAGAGAGGAGAGATTGAGTGAATGGACAGTGAGAGCGTTAGAGAGAGAGAGAGAGAGAGAGAGAGGAGATTGAGTGAATGGAGAGAGAGAGAGAGAGAGAAGAGAGACTGAGTGAATGGAGAGAGACAATGAGAGAGAGAAGAGAGATTGAGTGAATGGAGAGAGAGAGAGAGAGAGAAGTGAGATTGAGTGAATGGAGAGAGAGAGAGAGAAGAGAGATTGAGTGAATGGAGAGAGAGAGAGAAGCGAGCATGAGTGAATGGAGAGAGAGAGAGAGAGAAAGAGAAGAGAGATTGAGTTAATGGAGAGAGAGAGAGAGAGAGAGAGAGAAGAGAGATTGAGTGAATGGAGAGAGAGACAGAGAGAGGAGAGATTGAGTGAATGGAGAGAGAGAGAGAGAGAGAAGAGAGATTGAGTGAATGGAGAGAGAGAGAGAAGACAGATTGAGTGAATGGAGAGAGAGAGAAAGAGAGGGAGAGAGAGTGAGGGAAGAGAGATTGAGTGAATGGAGAGAGAGAGAGAGAGAGAGAGAGTGAGATTGAGTGAATGGAGAGATAGAGAGTGAGGGAGAGATGTCGAAAGCGAGAGAGAGCATAGAGATTGAGTGAATGGAGAGAGTGAATGAAGAGAGATTGAGTGAATGGAGAGAGACAGTGAGAGAGAGAAGAGAGATTGAGTGAATGGAGAGAGAGAGAGAGAGAGAGAAATGAGATTTAGTGAATGGAGAGAGAGAGAGAGAAGAGAGACTGAGTGAATGGAGAGAGACAGTGAGAGAGAGAAGAGAGATTGAGTGAATGGAA
>NW_027141828.1:15000-30000 GCF_036365525.1 Heterodontus francisci
GGAGAGAGAGAGAGAGAGAGAGAGTGAGATTGAGTGAATGGAGAGATAGAGAGTGAGGGAGAGATGTCGAAAGCGAGAGAGAGCATAGAGATTGAGTGAATGGAGAGAGTGAATGAAGAGAGATTGAGTGAATGGAGAGAGACAGTGAGAGAGAGAAGAGAGATTGAGTGAATGGAGAGAGAGAGAGAGAGAGAGAAATGAGATTTAGTGAATGGAGAGAGAGAGAGAGAAGAGAGACTGAGTGAATGGAGAGAGACAGTGAGAGAGAGAAGAGAGATTGAGTGAATGGAAAGAGAGAGAGAGAGAGAAGTGAGATTGAGTGAATGGAGAGAGAGAGAGAGAAGTGAGATTGAGTGAATGGAGAGAGAGAGAGAGAAGAGAGACTGAGTGAATGAGAGAGAGAGAGAGAGAGGAGAGATTGAGTGAATGGACAGTGAGAGCGATAGAGAGAGAGAGAGAGAGAGAGAGAGAGAGGAGATTGAGTGAATGGAGAGAGAGAGAGAGAGAGAGAGAGGGAGAGAAGAGATTGAGTGAATGGAGAGAGAGAGAGAGAGAGAGGGAGAGAGAAAGAGAGAGAGAGTGAGAGTGAATAGAGATTGAGTGAATGGAGAGAGGGAGTGAGAGAGAGAGAGAGAGAGAGAGAGAGACAGAGAATAGAGATTGAGTGATTGGAGAAAGAGTGAGAGAGAGAGAGAAAAGCAATTGAGTGAATGGAGAGAGAGAGAGAGAAGAGAGACTGAGTGAATGGAGAGACAGAGAGAGATAGAGAGAGAGTGAGATTGAGTGAATGGAGAGAGAGAGAGGGAGAGAGAGAGAGAGAAAGAGAGTGAGAGTGAGTAGAGATTGAGTGAATGGAGCGAGAGCGAGAGAGAGAGAGATTGAGTGAATGGAGAGAGAGGGATGAGAGATTGAGTGAACGGAGAGAAAGAGAGAAAGAAGAGAGATTGAGTGAATGGAGAGAGAAAGAGAGAGAGAAGAGAGATTGAGTGAACGGAGAGAGAGAGAGAGAGAGAGAGAGAGAGAGAGAGAGAGAGAGAGAGAGAGAGAGAGAGAGAGAAGAGAGCTTGAGTGAATGGAGAGAGAGTGAAGAGAGATTGAGTGAATGGACAGAGAGAGAGAGAGAGAGAGAGAGAGAGAAGGGAGATTGAGTGAATGGAGAGAGAGAGAGAGAGAGAAGAGAGAGATTGAGTCAATGGAGACAGAGAGAAAGAAAGAGAGAGAGAGACAGAGAGAAGAGAGATTGAGGGAATGGAGAGAGAGAGAGTGAAGAGAGATTGAGTGAATGGAGAGAGAGAGAGAGAGAGAGAGAGAGAGAGAGAGAGAGAGAGACAGATAAGAGAGATTGAGTGAATGGAGAGAGAGAGAGAGTGAGAGAAGAGAGATTGAGTGACTGGAGAGAGAGAGAGAGAAGAGAGATTGAGTGAATGGAGAGAGAGACAGAGAGAATAGAGATTGAGCGAATGGAGAGAGAGAGAGAGAGAAGAGAGACTGAGTGAATGGAGAGAGACAATGAGAGAGAGAAGAGAGATTGAGTGAATGGAGAGAGAGAGAGAGAGAGAAGTGAGATTGAGTGAATGGAGAGAGAGAGAGAGAAGAGAGATTGAGTGAATGGAGAGAGAGAGAGAAGCGAGCTTGAGTGAATGGAGAGAGAGAGAGAGAGAAAGAGAAGAGAGATTGAGTGAATGGAGAGAGAGAGAGAGAGAGAGAGAGAAGAGAGATTGAGTGAATGGAGAGAGAGACAGAGAGAGGAGAGATTGAGTGAATGGAGAGAGAGAGAGAGAGAGAAGAGAGATTGAGTGAATGGAGAGAGAGAGAGAAGACAGATTGAGTGAATGGAGAGAGAGAGAAAGAGAGGGAGAGAGAGTGAGGGAAGAGAGATTGAGTGAATGGAGAGAGAGAGAGAGAGAGAGAGAGAGTGAGATTGAGTGAATGGAGAGATAGAGAGTGAGGGAGAGATGTCGAAAGCGAGAGAGAGCATAGAGATTGAGTGAATGGAGAGAGTGAATGAAGAGAGATTGAGTGAATGGAGAGAGACAGTGAGAGAGAGAAGAGAGATTGAGTGAATGGAGAGAGAGAGAGAGAGAGAGAAATGAGATTTAGTGAATGGAGAGAGAGAGAGAGAGAAGAGAGACTGAGTGAATGGAGAGAGACAGTGAGAGAGAGAAGAGAGATTGAGTGAATGGAAAGAGAGAGAGAGAGAGAAGTGAGATTGAGTGAATGGAGAGAGAGAGAGAGAAGTGAGATTGAGTGAATGGAGAGAGAGAGTGAGAAGAGAGACTGAGTGAATGGAGAGAGAGAGAGAGAGGAGAGATTGAGTGAATGGAGAGAGAGAGAGAGAGAGAGAAGAGAGATTGAGTGAAATGAGAGAGAGAGAGAGAGAGAGAGAGGGAGAAGAGAGCTTGAGTGAATGGAGTGAGAGAGAGAGAGAGAGAGAGAGAGAGAAGAGAGATTGAGTGAATGGTGAGAGAGAGAGAAGAGAGATTGAGAGAATGGAGAGAGAGACAGAGAGAAGAGAGATTGAGTGAATGCAGTGAGAGAGAGAAGTGAGCTTGAGTGAATGGAGAGAGAGAGAGAGAGAGAGAAAGAGAAGAGAGATTGAGTGAATGGAGAGAGAGAGAGAGAGGAGAGATTGAGTGAATGGAGAGAGAGAGAGAGAGAAGAGAGATAGAGTGAATGGAGTGAGAGAGAGAAGCGAGCTTGAGTGAATGGAGAGAGCGAGAGAGAGAAAGAGAAGAGAGTTTGAGGGAATGGAGCGAGAGAGAGAGAGAGAGAGAAGAGAGATTGAGTGAATGGAGAGAGAGAGAGAAGAGAGATTGTGTGAATGGAGAGATAGAGAAAGAGAGCGAGAGAGAGAGAGGGAAGACAGATTGAGTGAATGGAGAGAGAGAGAGAGAGAGAGAGAGAGTGAGATTGAGTGAATGGAGAGAGAGAGAGTGAGGGAGAGATGACGAAAGCGAGAGAGAGAATTGAGATTGAGTGAATGGAGAGAGTGAATGAAGAGAGATTGAGTGAATGGAGAGAGACAGTGAGAGAGAGAAGAGTGATTGAGTGAATGGAGAGAGAGAGAGAGAGAGAAGTGAGATTGAGTGAATGGAGAGAGAGAGAGAGAGAGAGAGAGAGAGAGAGAAGAGAGACTGAGTGAATGGAGAGGGACAGTGAGAGAGAGAAGAGAGATTGAGTGAATGGAGAGAGAGAGAGAGAGAGAAGTGAGATTGAGTGAATGGAGAGAGAGAGAGAGAAGAGAGATTGAGAGAATGGAGAGAGAGAGAGAAGAGAGATTGAGAGAATGGAGAGAGAGACAGAGAGAAGAGAGATTGAGTGAATGGAGTGAGAGAGAGAAGCGAGCTTGAGTGAATGGAGAGAGAGAGAGAGAGAAAGAGAAGAGAGATTGAGTGAATGGAGAGAGAGAGAGAGAGAGAGAGAGAGAGAGAAGAGAGATTGAGGGAATGGAGAGAGAGACAGAGAGAGGAGAGATTGAGTGAATGGAGAGAGAGAGAGAGAGAGAGAAAAGAGCTTGAGTGAATGGAGAGAGAGTGAAGAAAGATTGAGTGAATGGACAAAGAGAGAGAGAGAGAGAGAAGGGAGATTGAGTGAATGGAGAGAGAGAGAGAGAGAGAGAAGAGAGATTGAGTGAGTGGAGACAGAGAGAAAGAGAGAGAGAGAGAGAGAGAGAGAAGAGAGATTGAGGGAATGGAGAGAGAGAGTGAAGAGAGATTGAGTGAATGGAGAGAGAGAGAGAGAGAGAGAGAGAGGGAGAGAGAGAGAGACAGATAAGAGAGATTGAGTGAACGGAGAGAGAGAGTGAGAGAAGAGAGATTGAGTGACTGGAGAGAGAGAGAGAGAAGAGAGATTGAGTGAATGGAGAGAGAGAGAGAGAGAGAGAGAGGAGAGATTAAGTGAATGGAGAGAGAGACAGAGAGAAGAGAGATTGAGTGAATGGAGAGAGAGAGAGAGAGAAGAGAGATTGAGTGAATGGAGAGAGAGAGAGAGAGAGAGAGAGAGAGAGAGAGAGAAGAGAGATTGAGTGAATGGAGAGAGAGAGAGAGAGAGAGAGAGAGAGAGAAGAGAGCTTGAGTGAATGGAGTGAGAGAGAGAGAGAGAGAGAAGAGAGATTGAGTGAATGGAGAGAGAGAGAGAAGAGAGATTGAGAGAATGGAGAGAGAGACAGAGAGAAGCGAGCTTGAGTGAATGGAGAGAGAGAGAGAGAGAAAGAGAAGAGAGATTGAGTGAATGGAGAGAGAGAGAGAGAGAGAAGAGAGATTGAGTGAATGGAGAGAGAGACAGAGAGAGGAGAGATTGATCGAATGGTGAGAGAGAGAGAGAGAGAGAGAAGAGAGATTGAGTGAATGGAGAGAGAGAGAGAAAAGAGAGATTGTGTGAATGGAGAGAGAGAGAAAGAGAGCGAGAGAGAGAGAGGGAAGACAGATTGAGTGAATAGAGAGAGAGAGAGAGAGAGTGAGATTGAGTGAATGGAGAGAGAGAGAGAGTGAGGGAGAGATGTCGAAAGCGAGAGAGAGAATAGAGATTGAGTGAATGGAGAGAGTGAATGAAGAGAGAATTAGTGAATGGAGAGAGACAGTGAGAGAGAGAAGGGAGATTAAGTGACTGGAGAGAGAGACAGAGAGAAGAGAGATTCAGTGAATGGAGAGAGAGACAGAGAGAAGAGAGATTGAGTGAATGGAGAGAGAGAGAGAGAGGGAGAGAGAGAGAGAGAAGAGAGATTGAGTGAATGGAGAGAGAGAGAGAGAGAGAGAGAGAGAGAAGAGAGCTTGAGTGAATGGAGTGAGAGAGAGAGAGAGAGAGAGAGATTGAGAGAATGGAGAGAGAGACAGAGAGAAGAGAGATTGAGTGAATGCAGTGAGAGAGAGAAGTGAGCTTGAGTGAATGGAGAGAGAGAGAGAGAGAGAGAGAAAGAGAGAAAGAGAAGAGAGATTGAGTGAATGGAGAGAGAGAGAGAGAGAAGAGAGATTGAGTGAATGGAGAGAGAGACAGAGAGAGGAGAGATTGAGTGAATGGAGAGAGAGAGAGATGGAGAGAGAGAAGAGAGATTGAGTGAATGGAGAGAGAGAGAGAGAGAAGAGAGATTGAGTGAATGGAGTGAGAGAGAGAAGCGAGGTTGAGTGAATGGAGAGAGAGAGAGAGAGAAAGAGAAGAGAGTTTGAGTGAATGGAGAGAGAGACAGAGAGAGAGAGAAGAGAGATTGAGTGAATGGAGAGAGAGAGAGAGAAGAGAGATTAAGTGAATGGAGAGAGAGACAGAGAGAAGAGAGATTCAGTGAATGGAGAGAGAGACACAGAGAAGAGAGATTGAGTGAATGGAGAGAGAGAGAGAGAGAAGAGAGATTGAGTGAATGGAGAGAGAGAGAGAGAGAGGGAGAGAGAGAGAGAAGAGAGATTGAGTGAATGGAGTGAGAGAGAGAGAGAGAGAGAGAGAGAGAAGAGAGATTGAGTGAATGGAGAGAGAGAGAGAAGAGAGATTGAGAGAATGGAGAGAGAGACAGAGAGAAGAGAGATTGAGTGAATGCAGTGAGAGAGAGAAGTGAGCTTGAGTGAATGGAGCGAGAGAGAGAGAGAAAGAGAAGAGAGATTGAGTGAATGGAGAGAGAGACAGAGAGAAGAGAGATTCAGTGCATGGAGAGAGAGACAGAGAGAAGGGAGATTGAGTGAATGGAGAGAGAGAGAGAGAAGAGAGAGATTGAGTGAATGGAGAGAGAGAGAGAGAGAGAGAGAGAGAGAGAGAGAGAGAGAGAGAGAGAGAGAGAGAAGAGAGATTGAGTGAATGGAGAGAGAGAGAGAAGAAAGATTGAGAGAATGGAGAGAGAGACAGAGAGAAGAGAGATTGAGTGAATGCAGTGAGAGAGAGAAGTGAGCTTGAGTGAATGGAGAGAGAGAGAGAGAGAAAGAGAAGAGAGATTGAGTGAATGGAGAGAGAGAGAGAGAGAGAGAAGAGAGATTGAGTGAATGGAGAGAGAGACAGAGAGAGGAGAGATTGAGTGAATGGAGAGAGAGAGAGAGATGGAGAGAGAGAAGAGAGATTGAGTGAATGGAGAGAGAGAGAGAGAGAAGAGAGATTGATTGAATGGAGTGAGAGAGAGAAGCGAGCTTGAGTGAATGGAGAGAGAGAGAGAGAGAAAGAGAAGAGAGTTTCAGTGAATGGAGAGAGAGACAGAGAGAGAGAGAAGAGAGATTGAGTGAATGGAGAGAGAGAGAGAGAGAGAGTGAGATTGAGTGAATGGAGAGAGAGAGAGTGAGGGAGAGATGATGAAAGCGAGAGAGAGAATAGAGATTGAGTGAATGGAGAGAGCGAATGAAGAGAGATTGAGTGAATGGAGAGAGACAGTGAGAGAGAGAAGAGAGATTGAGTGAATGGAGAGAGAGAGAGAGAGAGAGAGAAGAGAGCTTGAGTGAATGGAGTGAGAGAGAGAGAGAGAGAGAGAGAGAGAGAGAAGAGAGATTGAGTGAATGGAGAGAGAGAGAGAGAAGAGAGATTGAGTGAATGGAGAGAGAGAGAAGAGAGACTGAGTGAATGGAGAGAGACAGTGAGAGAGAGAAGAGAGATTGAGTGAATGGAGAGAGAGAGAGAGAGAGAAGTGAGATTGAGTGAATGGAGAGAGAGAGAGAGAGAAGAGAGATTGAGTGAATGGAGAGAGAGAGAGAAGAGAGATTGAGAGAATGGAGAGAGAGACAGAGAGAAGAGAGATTGAGTGAATGGAGTGAGAGAGAGAAGCGAGCTTGAGTGAATGGAGAAAGAGAGACTGAGAAAGAGAAGAGAGATTGAGTGAATGGAGAGAGAGAGAGAGAGAGAGAAGAGAGATTGAGTGAATGGAGAGAGAGACAGAGAGAGGAGAGATTGAGTGAATGGAGAGAGAGAGAGAGAGAGAGAGAGAGAAGAGAGATTGAGTGAATGGAGAGAGAGAGAGAAGAGAGATTGTGTGAATGGAGAGAGAGAGAAAGAGAGGGAGAGAGAGAGAGGGAAGAGAGATTGAGTGAATGGAGAGAGAGAGAGAGAGAGAGAGTGAGATTGAGTGAATGGAGAGAGAGAGAGTGAGGGAGAGATGTCGAAAGCGAGAGAGAGAATAGAGATTGAGTGAATGGAGAGAGTGAATGAAGAGAGATTGAGTGAATGGAGAGAGACAGTGAGAGAGAGAAGAGAGATTGAGTGAATGGAGAGGGAGAGAGAGAGAGAAGTGAGATTGAGAGAATGGAGAGAGAGACAGAGAGAGGAGAGATTGAGTGAATGGAGAGAGAGAGAGAGATGGAGAGAGAGAAGAGAGATTGAGTGAATGGAGAGAGAGAGAGAGAAGAGAGATTGAGTGAATGGAGTGAGAGAGAGAAGCGAGCTTGAGTGAACGGAGAGAGAGAGAGAGAGAAAGAGAAGAGAGTTTGAGTGAATGGAGAGAGAGACAGAGAGAGAGACAAGAGAGATTGAGTGAATGGAGAGAGAGAGAGAGAAGAGGGATTGTGTGAATGGAGAGAGAGAGAAAGAGAGCGAGAGAGAGAGAGGGAAGACAGATTGAGTGAATGGAGAGAGAGAGAGAGAGAGAGAGAGAGAGTGAGATTGAGTGAATGGAGAGAGAGAGAGTGAGGGAGAGATGACGAAAGCAAGAGAGAGAATAGAGATTGAGTGAATGGAGAGAGTGAATGAAGAGAGATTGAGTGAATGGAGAGAGACAGTGAGAGAGAGAAGAGTGATTGAGTGAATGGAGAGAGAGAGAGAGAGAGAGAAGTGAGATTGAGTGAATGGAGAGAGAGAGAGAGAGAGAGAGAGAAGAGAGACTGAGTGAATGGAGAGGGACAGTGAGAGAGAGAAGTGAGATTGAGTGAATGGAGAGAGAGAGAGAGAAGAGAGATTGAGAGAATGGAGAGAGAGAGAGAAGATAGATTGAGAGAATGGAGAGAGAGACAGAGAGAAGAGAGATTGAGTGAATGGAGTGAGAGAGAGAAGCGAGCTTGAGTGAATGGAGAGAGAGAGAAAGAGAAGAGAGATTGAGTGAATGGAGAGAGAGAGAGAGAGAGAGGAGAGATTGAGTGAATGGAGAGAGAGAGAGAGAGAGAAGAGAGATTGAGTGAACGGAGAGAGAGAGAGAGAGAGAGAGAGAGAGAGAGAGAGAGAGAGAAAAAAGAGCTTGAGTGAATGGAGAGAGAGTGAAGAGAGATTGAGTGAATGGACAGAGAGAGAGAGAGAGAAGGGAGATTGAGTGAATGGAGAGAGAGAGAGAGAGAGAGAGAGAGAGAAGAGAGATTGAGTGAATGGAGACAGAGAGAAAGAGAGAGAGAGAGAGACAGAGAGAAGAGAGATTGAGGGAATGGAGAGAGAGAGTGAAGAGAGATTGAGTGAATGGAGAGAGAGAGAGAGAGAGAGGGAGAGAGAGAGAGACAGATAAGAGAGATTGAGTGAACGGAGAGAGAGAGAGAGTGAGAGAAGAGAGATTGAGTGACTGGAGAGAGAGAGAGAGAAGAGAGATTGAGTGAATGGAGAGAGAGAGAGAGAGAGAGAAGAGAGATTAAGTGAATGGAGAGAGAGACAGAGAGAAGAGAGATTGAGTGAATGGAGAGAGAGAGAGAGAGAAGAGAGATTGAGTGAATGGAGAGAGAGAGAGAGAGAGAGAGAAGAGAGATTGAGTGAATGGAGAGAGAGAGAGAGAGAGAGAGAGAGAGAGAGGGAGAAGAGAGCTTGAGTGAATGGAGTGAGAGAGAGAGAGAAGAGAGATTGAGTGAATGGAGAGAGAGAGAGAAGAGAGATTGAGAGAATGGAGAGAGAGACAGAGAGAAGAGAGATTGAGTAATGGAGTGAGAGAGAGAAGCGAGCTTGAGTGAATGGAGAGAGAGAGAGAGAGAAAGAGAAGAGAGATTGAGTGAATGGAGAGAGAGAGAGAGAGAGAAGAGAGATTGAGTGAATGGAGAGAGAGACAGAGAGAGGAGAGATTGAGTGAATGGAGAGAGAGAGAGAGAGAGAGAGAGAGAGAAGAGAGTTTGAGTGAATGGAGAGAGAGAGAGAAAAGAGAGATTGTGTGAATGGAGAGAGAGAGAAAGAGAGGGAGAGAGAGAGAGGGAAGACAGATTGAGTGAATAGAGAGAGAGAGAGAGAGAGTGAGGGAGAGATGTCGAAAGCGAGAGAGAGAATAGAGATTGAGTGAATGGAGAGAGTGAATGAAGAGAGAATTAGTGAATGGAGAGAGACAGTGAGAGAGAGAAGGGAGATTAAGTGACTGGAGAGAGAGACAGAGAGAAGAGAGATTCAGTGAATGGAGAGAGAGACAGAGAGAAGAGAGATTGAGTGAATGGAGAGAGAGAGAGAGAGGGAGAGAGAGGGAGAGAAGAGAGATTGAGTGAATGGAGAGAGAGAGAGAGAGAGAGAGAGAGAAGAGAGATTGAGTGAATGGAGAGAGAGAGAGAGAGAGAGAGAAGAGAGCTTGAGTGAATGGAGTGAGAGAGAGAGAGAGAGAGAGAGAGAGAGAAGAGAGATTGAGTGAATGGAGAGAGAGAGAGAAGAGAGATTGAGAGAATGGAGAGAGAGACAGAGAGAAGAGAGATTGAGTGAATGCAGTGAGAGAGAGAAGTGAGCTTGAGTGAATGGAGAGAGAGAGAGAGAGAGAGAAAGAGAGAAAGAGAAGAGAGATTGAGTGAATGGAGAGAGAGAGAGAGAAGAGAGATTGAGTGAATGGAGAGAGAGACAGAGAGAGGAGAGATTGAGTGAATGGAGAGAGAGAGAGAGATGGAGAGAGAGAAGAGAGATTGAGTGAATGGAGAGAGAGAGAGAAGCGAGGTTGAGTGAATGGAGAGAGAGAGAGAGAGAAAGAGAAGAGAGTATGAGTGAATGGAGAGAGAGACAGAGAGAGAGAGAAGAGAGATTGAGTGAATGGAGAGAGAGAGAGAGAAGAGAGATTAAGTGAATGGAGAGAGAGACAGAGAGAAGAGAGATTCAGTGAATGGAGAGAGAGACACAGAGAAGAGAGATTGAGTGAATGGAGAGAGAGAGAGAGAGAAGAGAGATTGAGTGAATGGAGAGAGAGAGAGAGAGAGAGAGAGAGAGAGAGAGAAGAGAGCTTGAGTGAATGGAGTGAGAGAGAGAGAGAGAAGAGAGATTGAGTGAATGGAGAGAGAGAGAGAAGAGAGATTGAGAGAATGGAGAGAGAGACAGAGAGAAGAGAGATTGAGTGAATGCAGTGAGAGAGAGAAGAGAGCTTGAGTGAATGGGGCGAGAGAGAGAGAGAAAGAGAAGAGAGATTGAGTGAATGGAGAGAGAGACAGAGAGAAGAGAGATTCAGTGAATGGAGAGAGAGACAGAGAGAAGAGAGATTGAGTGAATGGAGAGAGAGAAGAGAGATTGAGTGAATGGAGAGAGAGAGAGAGAGAGAGAGAGAGAGAAGAGAGATTGAGTGAATGGAGAGAGAGAGAGTAGAAAGATTGAGAGAATGGAGAGAGAGACAGAGAGAAGAGAGATTGAGTGAATGCAGTGAGAGAGAGAAGTGAGCTTGAGTGAATGGAGAGAGAGAGAGAGAGAAAGAGAAGAGAGATTGAGTGAATGGAGAGAGAGAGAGAGAGAAGAGAGATTGAGTGAATGGAGAGAGAGACAGAGAGAGGAGAGATTGAGTGAATGGAGAGAGAGAGAGAGATGGAGAGAGAGAAGAGAGATTGAGTGAATGGAGAGAGAGAGAGAGAGAAGAGAGATTGATTGAATGGAGTGAGAGAGAGAAGCGAGCTTGAGTGAATGGAGAGAGAGAGAGAGAAAGAGAAGAGAGTTTAAGTGAATGGAGAGAGAGACAGAGAGAGAGAGAAGAGAGATTGAGTGAATGGAGAGAGAGAGAGAGAGAGAGAGAGAGTGAGATTGAGTGAATGGAGAGAGAGAGAGTGAGGGAGAGATGATGAAAGCGAGAGAGAGAATAGAGATTGAGTGAATGGAGAGAGTGAATGAAGAGAGATTGAGTGAATGGAGAGAGACAGTGAGAGAGAGAAGAGAGATTGAGTGAATGGAGAGAGAGAGAGAGAGAGAGAGAGAGAGAGAGAGAAGAGAGATTGAGTGAATGGAGAGAGAGAGAGAGAAGAGTGATTGAGTGAATGGAGAGAGAGAGAGAGAGAGAGAGAGAAGAGAGACTGAGTGAATGGAGAGAGACAGTGAGAGAGAGAAGAGAGATTGAGTGAATGGAGAGAGAGAGAGAGAGAGAGAAGTGAGATTGAGTGAATGGAGAGAGAGAGAGAGAGAAGAGAGATTGAGTGAATGGAGAGAGAGAGAGAAGAGAGATTGAGAGAATGGAGAGAGAGACAGAGAGAAGAGAGATTGAGTGAATGGAGTGAGAGAGAGAAGCGAGCTTGAGTGAATGGAGAGAGAGAGAGAGAGAAAGAGGAGAGAGATTGAGTGAATGGAGAGAGAGAGAGAGAGAGAGAAGAGAGATTGAGTGAATGGAGAGAGAGACAGAGAGAGGAGAGATTGAGTGAATGGAGAGAGAGAGAGAGAGAGAGGGAAGAGAGATTGAGTGAATGGAGAGAGAGAGAGAAGAGAGATTGTGTGTATGGAGAGAGAGAGAAAGAGAGGGAGAGAGAGAGAGGGAAGAGAGATTGAGTGAATGGAGAGAGAGAGAGAGAGAGAGTGAGATTGAGTGAATGGAGAGAGAGAGAGTGAGGGAGAGATGTTGAAAGCGAGAGAGAGAATAGAGATTGAGTGAATGGAGAGAGACAGTGAGAGAGAGAAGAGAGATTGAGTGAATGGAGAGGGAGAGAGAGAGAGAAGTGAGATTGAGAGAATGGAGAGAGAGACAGAGAGAAGAGAGATTGAGTGAATGGAGTGAGAGAGAGAAGTGAGCTTCAGTGAATGGAGAGAGAGAGAGAGAGAAAGAGAAGAGAGATTGAGTGAATGGAGAGAGAGAGAGAGAGAGAGAGAAGAGAGATTGAGGGAATGGAGAGAGAGACAGAGAGAGGAGAGATTGAGTGAATGGAGAGAGTGAGAGAGAGAGAAGAGAGATTGAATGAACGGAGAGAGAGAGAGAGAGAGAGAGAGAGAGAGAGAGGGAGAGAGAGAAAAGAGCTTGGGTGAATGGAGAGAGAGTGAAGAGAGATTGAGTGAATGGACAGAGAGAGAGAGAGAGAGAGAAGGGAGATTGAGTGAATGGAGAGAGAGAGAGAGAGAGAGAAGAGAGATTGAGTGAATGGAGAGAGAGAGAGAGAGAGAGAGGGAGAGAGAGAGAGACAGATAAGAGAGATTGAGTGAACGGAGAGAGAGAGAGAGTGAGAGAAGAGAGATTGAGTGACTGGAGAGAGAGAGAGAGAAGAGAGATTGAGTGAATGGAGAGAGAGAGTGAAGAGAGATTGAGTGAATGGAGAGAGAGAGAGAGAGAGAGAGAGAGGGAGAGAGAGAGAGACAGAGAGAAGAGAGATTGATGGAATGGAGAGAGAGAGTGAAGAGAGATTGAGTGAATGGAGAGAGAGAGAGAGAGAGAGAGAGGGAGAGAGAGAGAGACAGATAAGAGAGATTGAGTGAACGGAGAGAGAGAGAGAGTGAGAGAAGAGAGATTGAGTGACTGGAGAGAGAGAGAGAGAAGAGAGATTGAGTGAATGGAGAGACAGAGAGAGAGAGAAGAGAGATTAAGTGAATGGAGAGAGAGACAGAGAGAAGAGAGATTGAGTGAATGGAGAGAGAGAGAGAGAGAAGAGAGATTGAGTAAATGGAGAGAGAGAGAGAGAGAGAAGAGACATTGAGTGAATGGAGAGAGAGAGAGAGAGAGACAGAGAGACAGAGAGAGAGGGAGAAGAGAGCTTGAGTGAATGGAGTGAGAGAGAGAGAGAGAGAGAAGAGAGATTGAGTGAATGGAGAGAGAGAGAGAAGAGAGATTGAGAGAATGGAGAGAGAGACAGAGAGAAGAGAGATTGAGTGAATGGAGTGAGAGAGAGAAGCGAGCTTGAGTGAATGGAGAGAGAGAGAGAGAGAAAGAGAAGAGAGATTGAGTGAATGGAGAGAGAGAGAGAGAGAGAGAGAGAAGAGAGATTGAGTGAATGGAGAGAGAGACAGAGAGAGGAGAGATTGAGTGAATGGAGAGAGAGAGAGAGAGAGAGAGAGAAGAGAGATTGAGTGAATGGAGAGAGAGAGAAAAGAGAGATTGAGTGAATAGAGAGAGAGAGAGAGAGAGGGAGAGAGAGATTGAGTGAATGGAGAGAGAGAGAGAGTGAGGGAGAGATGTCGAAAGCGAGAGAGAGAATAGAGATTGAGTGAATGGAGAGAGTGAATGAAGAGAGATTGAGTGAATGGAGAGAGACAGTGAGAGAGAGAAGAGAGATTGAGTGAATGGAGAGAGAGAGAGAGAGAGAGAGAGAGAGAGAGAGAAGAGAGATTGAGTGAATGGAGAGAGAGAGAGAGAAGAGTGATTGAGTGAATGGAGAGAGAGAGAGAGAGAGAGAGAGAAGAGAGACTGAGTGAATGGAGAGAGACAGTGAGAGAGAGAAGAGAGATTGAGTGAATGGAGAGAGAGAGAGAGAGAGAGAAGTGAGATTGAGTGAATGGAGAGAGAGAGAGAGAGAAGAGAGATTGAGTGAATGGAGAGAGAGAGAGAAGAGAGATTGAGAGAATGGAGAGAGAGACAGAGAGAAGAGAGATTGAGTGAATGGAGTGAGAGAGAGAAGCGAGCTTGAGTGAATGGAGAGAGAGAGAGAGAGAAAGAGGAGAGAGATTGAGTGAATGGAGAGAGAGACAGAGAGAAGAGAGATTGAGTGAATGGAGAGAGAGAGAGAGAGAGAGAGAGAGTGAGATTGAGTGAATGGAGAGAGAGAGAGTGAGGGAGAGATGATGAAAGCGAGAGAGAGAATAGAGATTGAGTGAATGGAGAGAGTGAATGAAGAGAGATTGAGTGAATGGAGAGAGACAGTGAGAGAGAGAAGAGAGATTGAGTGAATGGAGAGAGAGAGAGAGAGAGAGAGAGAGAGAGAGAGAAGAGAGATTGAGTGAATGGAGAGAGAGAGAGAGAAGAGTGATTGAGTGAATGGAGAGAGAGAGAGAGAGAGAGAGAGAAGAGAGACTGAGTGAATGGAGAGAGACAGTGAGAGAGAGAAGAGAGATTGAGTGAATGGAGAGAGAGAGAGAGAGAGAGAAGTGAGATTGAGTGAATGGAGAGAGAGAGAGAGAGAAGAGAGATTGAGTGAATGGAGAGAGAGAGAGAAGAGAGATTGAGAGAATGGAGAGAGAGACAGAGAGAAGAGAGATTGAGTGAATGGAGTGAGAGAGAGAAGCGAGCTTGAGTGAATGGAGAGAGAGAGAGAGAGAAAGAGGAGAGAGATTGAGTGAATGGAGAGAGAGAGAGAGAGAGAGAAGAGAGATTGAGTGAATGGAGAGAGAGACAGAGAGAGGAGAGATTGAGTGAATGGAGAGAGAGAGAGAGAGAGAGGGAAGAGAGATTGAGTGAATGGAGAGAGAGAGAGAAGAGAGATTGTGTGTATGGAGAGAGAGAGAAAGAGAGGGAGAGAGAGAGAGGGAAGAGAGATTGAGTGAATGGAGAGAGAGAGAGAGAGAGAGTGAGATTGAGTGAATGGAGAGAGAGAGAGTGAGGGAGAGATGTTGAAAGCGAGAGAGAGAATAGAGATTGAGTGAATGGAGAGAGACAGTGAGAGAGAGAAGAGAGATTGAGTGAATGGAGAGGGAGAGAGAGAGAGAAGTGAGATTGAGAGAATGGAGAGAGAGACAGAGAGAAGAGAGATTGAGTGAATGGAGTGAGAGAGAGAAGTGAGCTTCAGTGAATGGAGAGAGAGAGAGAGAGAAAGAGAAGAGAGATTGAGTGAATGGAGAGAGAGAGAGAGAGAGAGAGAAGAGAGATTGAGGGAATGGAGAGAGAGACAGAGAGAGGAGAGATTGAGTGAATGGAGAGAGTGAGAGAGAGAGAAGAGAGATTGAATGAACGGAGAGAGAGAGAGAGAGAGAGAGAGAGAGAGAGAGGGAGAGAGAGAAAAGAGCTTGGGTGAATGGAGAGAGAGTGAAGAGAGATTGAGTGAATGGACAGAGAGAGAGAGAGAGAGAGAAGGG